>NC_140596.1:29374667-29459667 GCF_057381915.1 Diplotaxodon limnothrissa
TCTCTTCTGATGGTGTAAATACCCATGACAGTTGCTGCAGTGGACCTCAACCGTTCATCCTCAGTGGAGGAGGTCTGAAAAACAGGTTGTTTCAGGTTTAAGGGCTCTGTCACTTGGAAGGGGACATATTATGCAAAACTCAGCTTTTGTATCCTTTTGTGCTGAAACATAGGTCTCTACCGCCTCTATAAACACTCCAAACATAAATAAAACCCGTCAATCTGTTTCCTATCAATAGTTTGGGTTCAGGTATTATGTACCTCCCTTTGGGAGGGGCTTGATATAGAGCAGCAGCTCCTCCAGTGTCTATCTGTGTGTGTGTGTGTGTGTGTGTGTGTGTGTGTGGGGGGGGGGGGGGGGGGGGGGGGGGGCTGGGTCAATTTCCCTTATTTCATCACAATTGGGAACCTTTTGAAACAGCTTGTTTTATGCACATTATTCCTGAAACCAGGAGATTGCTGTAATGGCAGTGACACTAGTTAGTGTCTTGATGCAATCTGCTGTGTTCCTTATAATGAAGACTTTTTACTAATTGGCATAATAAACTGAACTCCATTGGAGTGTTTACTTTCTGAAGTGCCTTGAGATGACTGTTGTTGTGATATACCGCTATATAAATAAACTGAATTGAAACACTGACAGAAAATGGATGAATGTTTTGTCCACATTTACTGTTTATAGAGGCAGTAGATACCTACATGGCAGCACCAAAAGAATGAACAATTGAATTTTTGCTGAAACTGTCCCCTTAAAAAGTGCTCTCCAGTGCAAGTTTCAACAATGACTATTAAGAATAATACATATTTCACAATTATATTGTCTCTTTTGAATATATGAGGATTTTGTGTGCGATGAACCTAACTCAAATTGAATCTAGAAAAGAAAGTGTGATAAGCGTACCAGATACTCCTTGAACAGTAGGTCTGGATCTTCATTAAAGTAGATCACCAGGCTTTTAAGAGTATGCTCCCTCTTTATGTCGATGTCATCATACTAATGCAAGGGTGGAAAAAAAAGGGTGAAAAAAATGGAATTGATTGATTGCATTTAATTGATGGGTTTATCACCGACCAAACTACTGATCGCCATGATATCCTTGATCTTTTGGCCCTTTGCTCCTTTGCTCCCCTGAAAAATTTGCATCAGCTTGTCTGTTAAATTGTCCAGCTGAGCCAAGAACTTCGCCTGCAGGGGTTTTGTAGTGATCTGCAGGAACTCTGCATTCACCTGGAAATAAAACATACATAAATATAGTAAACTAGAAGTTTAAATACAGACTGCTGAATCAACACACTGAAAGTTGCTAAACATTTGAACCATCAGTGAAGTTTGTCAAGACCTAAACTGTTTTTAGCTGAGTTTAGGAATATATCGCCACCTGTTGCTTTGGCATGTTCCTAGCAGCGTTTTCCTTCATTTTTGCGTTTACCTGTGGACGGGATTATTTTTTAAAACGAAAACGGAAAATCTCCGTTTTCATAAATACCTGTGTAAGTGTGGACGTAGCCGAAATCTTTTATAATAATAAATAGGTTTGAACATCACGGGAGTGCGCATTGTGCTGCCTGCAGTTACTCTTCCGGCCACATGGTTCGCTTTTGGTAGCACCCTCAGTAAACTATGTAGTGCTTTTAAAGACATCTCAAAACGATACTTTCTACTAGAAAATGGCATATAATAATAAACACAGAATACCATATTTTTAGATTATAAAAAGAAAACAGTAAGAAAGAAGTTAGCTATAGGACATCATCTTTCATTGAGCACAATGGCTAGCTGCTAATAAGCTAGCACACGCTCCGACTTAAAAGTTGGCAGCTACACAATTTCTCCTCTAAAACAAGGCACTTTTGAAAAGACCTGGCTATATTGTCAAAAAAAAAATAGTATTCAAGCAGAGAAGAGAATGGTAGCACCACCAAAAGTTCAAAAAACAACTGTTACAAGCTTCTATGATAAATAGCATTATAGATTTAGCTGATAAAGAAATACACAATTGGATATATGAAAAAATAATATGTTACCTTACCTGAAGGTGTAGTTTTATCCAAAAAGTACAGAGAGGCCAAGAGCAGCTGCATTCATTTAGGTGATCCTGAAAGAGCGCAAAATTTTCAAAGAAGGCGGACCGTTGTGTAACTCAGTAACTTTGTCTTCTTGTGACAAAGACTGCTTTGAGAGAAAATAATTTAGGTTCACCACACGAATAATAATTGCAGTAACGCTGGAGTGCTACATTTGCGTTGAATGAGATTAAAAATAATGTTTAAGCTTAAAGAGGGGCTTGAATTTATTTCTTTGAGTTTACAAATACTTAAGTGCAAAAATGTACTCCTCCTACCCCCAGTGCCCCAACAAACTCATTCATTTTGTGTTCAGAATCAGCCTCTGCTGGTTTTGAATAATTTTAGGTTTACACAAAGAAAATCAAATTAATTTGGTATTTTTTAATTGCATTTGTGAACAACTAACATAATTTGCATGTGTTCTTTGAAAGGAGGACCTGAATCTGTTTTTTGAGTGTTGTGTGTTTTGATTAAAGAATGTTAGCTACCGCTCGTCTGCAGGCTTTATTTATTTATAGAATAGAATAGAATAGAATAGAATAGAATTCAACTTTATTGTCATTGCACCTGTACCTGTGCATGTGCAATGACAATAAAGTTGAATTCTATTCTATTCTATTCTATTCTATTATTTAAATGGAAAACTTCCACAACACATAAAACATAAGGTATAGCAACAAGAGTTTACATTTAGAATCTGGCTGCAGTTTTAGGCAAAAACTTTGGCTAAGATGTGATTGTCAGCTTATTATTGTAATTCATATTTTGATATAAGAATAATGAAGATCTTTGCAAAATGTCACAAACGTTTCCTCATTATGTTAATAAAATGTAATCAAGTCCCAATTACATTCAACACCTCGCTTTTACTATCTAGTTAGAATTGCTGAAGACATAGCTGCTGTCACTGCTTAAAAATGTGTTTCTTTCTTGTTCTTTATCCTGTTTCCAGGAACCTCTCACCTTTGTTCAGTTATCTCTTTCCTCTTCTTTCCTCTTAACTTTCTCGAGTCTTCATTCGCAGTTTGAGTGACAGATTTAGTTCGCAGTTCAGGCGGTGAGAGGCTGGTTCTATTTCATGGGCTTCAGTCTATTCCAGTTGGGTCATGACTCTGACAGTTGTAGTGTGATCTTAGAGCCTGTTCCATCTCAGAAATATTGTTTTAGACTATCATACAGTAACAGTCCGCTTGGATGCCTAAAACCATATATGCCAGTGTCACTTCAGGCTGAGGAGATGTCACAGCGTTTATATAGTGTACAGTATACAGCACTGTGCGAGAAAAGACAACCATCAAATCCAGTTTGTTTAATTTTTTATACAAAAACAGCACCCATATTTGCACAGAAACAGTCACAGGCATATTTGCATTCACTTATTTAGACAACACAGTAGTGAAATTAGGCTTTTATTATTTTAGGACAGGTTTTATTGCCAGCTTTTTTTTTCATTTTATTATTTCTATCGCATGAAATCACCTGTGTCTCTCAGCGCTCTTGTCAAGTGTGCAAATGGTGTCATGTGTGAGCTTAGCAACGTTAGTGCATATTTTTTATGTGTACACAAATCTCTCACAGACTCCCTTGTAGACTGCTGGATGGCCATAAACACATGGACACATTAATTAACCTTTTGAATGTGTGTGTGTGTTTATGTGTATGTGCGTGTGTGGTTGGGTGGATGATGGCGGTGGGGTAGGGGGTGGGGGGTATCATCCCACGGTGGCCATGCATCCATGTGTGCACGGTAGGGAGGACAGCCACTGTCACTGAAGAGCAAGAGGCAGAGCGGTCCCTGGCAGCTCGAGAGTGGAACTGATCCAAACAGTCCTTTAGCCCATTGTTATGCAGGATAATCCAAAATCTGGCAACCAGCAGCAGCACCAGGTGGTCCTGTCAGCACACAGAAGAAGAAGAAGGACTGGAAACAGGAATGGAGCATGCTGGACCAGCCCCGAAGGACTGAAGATGTCTGAGCGACGCCAGCTGACGCAAGAGGACATAGACTGATGTGTGGTAGTTAACTGTGAAATGAGACAGAACAGTTTTCTTTGTACTCGTGAAAAGCTATTGGCTGTATGTATGTATGAATATGTGCATACAACAAGGTTTTAATGTGAGCATGGACACAAAGAGAAGGGCAGCAGTGGTTGCATCACTTTCTAAACAAAAAAGTTTATGTTTTTAACTTTGTTTTTTGTGATACTCAGCAGAGCGGTACCCCTGTAAATAAAAAATGTTGCGTAAAATTACTCTGACAAGGACTGACTGAATCTGACTCTAAGTGGGTGTGAAGGACGGAGCGATCTCCAGCAAGATCTGAGACTGTACCACATTTCTGCAACCTCAGGGAATGTCCGCTGCTACAGCTAGTAAACACACAAAAAAAACCCAAAAAACAAAACAAGACATGACCTACATGCAGCAATTCTAAATCCAACAATTCAAGCTGCTGATGTGAGCTGACACTGGCTGAATGAGCAGCCAAAAAACAAGAGAACATAAGAAAACTGAGCTTTTTAAGTGCATGAGTTTTCATCCATGTAACGTCACATGTTTCAAGCTCGCTCTCATCAAAAAAGTGAAGCAGGAGAAAAGTTGAGTTTTGCACTTCAGGTAGTCAAAGCTTGTTCTTGCAGTTTAGTTGTCTGTAATCACACTTAGTCCAGCCTTGGAGTGTCTCTGATGGCTTTGAGATACATGTTTGTTCTCTGCAAGGCCCGGTATAAATGATCCAGCCAAGTGGAGCTCTCATCGCTCACAGGGCTGAGCTCATACACCATTACTCAGCCTTGATCAGCTGGATCTCCACCTCCCTCCCTATGAGAGGGGCAGGAGGAGAAATGAGCAGAGATAAACATCCAAACAGCCAAATTCAGAGTGGAGAGGTACTGAAGGAGGCACACAGAAGGGAGGAATGGGGGAGACGGGAGAAAACAGAAAGATAAATATACAAGAAGGATGAGAGAGATGAAAGAGGAGTGAAATGCAAATCACTTACCTGGAGAACAGTGGTGTTTTTCTTCTGTTTGCCTCCTGAGAAAATAACTAATTGATCTGTCCACTGTGCGATTACCTCTCATCACAGGCTGATTGACTGTCTGTCACACACACTCACTCTCTCTGAATGCTCAAATGCACAGGGCATCCATCTCCATCAACCGCACAAGCTGTGCGCGTGCCTACGCGCGTGCGCCCAAATGCACAGGCCATGACAGGGACCTATCACACCTCAGCATCAGCCCCACTCTGCTCCTCCCGCACATGCAGGGAGAAGAGACGGATAGGGGGTGGGGGGGGGGGTTGACAAATGACGACAGCATTGTTTAGATGGGAGCTGTCGAGATTGTGACCGAGTGAGTCTCAACGGCACGGTGGCACATAGAGCAGGCTGCAGGACGTCATGGATGGGAATGGGGTAGGTGTGGAACCAGAGCTCTGAGCAGCTATATGGCCGGCACGTTTTCCAACAGGATTACCAGTCAAGAAAATACAAAAGTTATAGAGTGAACGGCTGCCATCGAAAGCTTCTTGATTGAAGCTGCCTCGATCTTGTTGAAGGTCTTCTGTTCTGATTTTTATTATCCGACCTTGCAGCGACATGAAGCCGTACAAGTTTTTTCAACTATGAAAGAAACGAATTAAGTGGAATTGTTTTGGTTCATGAGCGCAGCATTAGGCAGGCTGTAACACTCGGGTCGAAAATGGGTTGACCGCAAAGCCATAGTGAGGTGAAGCTCGCTCTTTCAGGGTCAACTGAGCTGTGGCTGTGTGCTGTAATAGTGGTCAGCCTATCCCGAGTGCAGACCCAAACAAAAGAGATGAAGGAGAAAAAAAATAATTCATCCTTTAACAGATGAATGTGACCCACAGGGCAGAGACACAGGCAGCATATTTCATATCCCGGGCTCTCTGTGGACACAGAAATTGAAATCACACATCCTGAAGATTTATTTGTACTTTTCACCAGTACAATTAAAATGTTTATTATCCATCTCTTTCTGTACTCTTATATACATTCATATATAATCAAAGCGCTACAATCTGCTTTATAAAGAAAGTAGTCTGCAACACATTTAAGTCAAATGTACTGACAAGACAATCCTTATATTGCAATTAAATGCTTAGGTCGGTTTTACGCCTGATAACACTGAATCTCAGGATCTTAGCAATGATGCATTACATGCTTTACATTCCAGATTTTGGTAAAGGGCCTGTCAGAGGTTCCTTCTCCAAGATGACCCCAAATGACCTCTGACTGCAGGGTCAGAAGTCATTTTGGGATACGGAGAGCAGAAGGAGAGGAGCTTCAGGCAGCGTTGCCAGACGTTTTGTGCGGGTTTTTGTTTTGTTTGTTTTTGCATTATTCCCCACTGCCTACAAGACTGTTATCGCCCTGCCTTATCCCGAGTGAAGGAGCCACAGTGGACAGAAGGGGATGTAAAACATCCACGCGTGCGTAGATTCAGGCCTACTCCTCTGACAACAAGCAGTAGATATAAATCGAACCCAATCTGAGCAGTCGATTCTCGCTCACCATAATCTTGTTTTTAATCTATAAAGTTCCAGCCTCTGATTTATTGCTTTACTTTTTTTTTGGCAGAATTAAGCAAACCAGTGCTAGAAATCTTTCACTGATGAGTTTGAGTTTAACATGAATAGTTGTATTGAATTAACACTGAACTACATTACTACTCATTTCATGCAGTATTGTCTCATCCAACTACAGTCAAGTTCATTTCGAGTTGATTGCTGTGACCTAATAGAGAGGAACATTTACAAGACTTTACACATCAAAAAAGAATAAAAACCAAACCAGTGAAAAGGGCTTAATTTAAGACCCCCAGCATATGGCGTGCACATCTGGCATCTGCTTCCTTTTACAACTTCGCCAAAAACTTTTCCAAGGATAGCGAGGAGACTGGAACATTCGAGGGATGTGCTCAAGTTCCACCAGTTTCTGTGAAACAGGAAGGAAGGAGAAAACAGATAATGAATGTGAATGTGCAGAAACACAAAGCCCTTCAATGGCAATTACCACGCACTGCCTGGCACAGCTGACAGTTTGAGAGAAGCGCTCTTAACGTGTTTTATTCTTGCAAACAAAAGACAAAGACAGACTAAAGCAGATGCACAAGAGCTGAACTGCCAAAGGAGCCAACAGGCTGTAGCCTATTCAACTTTTGGACCATTTACATCACCCCCGACACCTCCTCGTAACCCTCAGCATTTTCCTGGCCTTGACATCTACCTGAAGGTCAGTTTGTCATTCATGAAACATCTCCCCCTGCCGTTATATTTCCTGCCCTGTGCCATTTCATCCCTCAAATATTTCATCACATCAGCTGACAAACTGTGAAGTGCCTCGCTGCTGTCTTTGTCTGCTATCCAACCTCATAAGCCTCACAACTTCCAGCATTTTTGTCACTGTGGCATGCTGCTTCAGAATCATAGGAAACAATGAGGGAATCAGAGGGGAGCCATGGTGTGGGCTGTCTCTCTGCCGCTACTGCTAATGAGCTGTAATCTGGAGCAGTAGGAGGCAGTGCCTGCTCACAAAAATGGCTGTTTCTTGGTACATTTGTTCACTAACAAAGGAGGAGGCAGAAGATCTTAGGTCCTCATTTCCCAAGAACAAAGGGAGCAGAGGGAGACAGTGTGGGAGCTGACCTTCTGGTGGGTGATGAGCCTCCTGTTTGTATGTAAGACTAGAGTGTGAGCAATCTAGGCAGGCAGGTGGAGAGTTCAAAAGCAGCTGCTCTTTGGCAAATGTGCCAGTCCAGGGTACTAACACTGTGCCTTCTCGCCTTTTCAAATCCCACTCCTGCATCTCCCACCAGCCACCCCACTTCAGTGGATCCATCCTTTCTCATTACGAAGAAAAATCCCTCACCTTTTCTTTCAGACAGCTCGCTAGACCACACAACCCTGCCTCCTCAACGCCGCATTGTGTGTGTCCTTGTGTTTCATCACCCACTAGGTTTGTCTCTGATGTTTGCCATCCAGCTCAGATCTGCTCGCTGTGGGAAACAATAGAAATGGTAAACAAGGCTGATAAGTTAAAAAAAAAAAAAAAAACTGCCAACGTGAAATGATCCCTGCTATTCATTTCCAGCCTTGAAAATTCAGCACTTCCTGTGTGTGCAGGGTAGGAAACAGAGGTAATATGTTTCAATGACAGCACTGACTGCTCGGGATAGAAAAGGTTTATGTCCGCAGCATAAGCAGAGAGAGAAATTTATTTCAATTCATACTTGCCTTGCAAAAAAAAGGAAGTGTCATTGGGTTACCAGAGAAAAACAAAATGCTTCGAAGGAGAAAGATCAAAGAGGAGAGAGCAGGAAAAAAGAGGAAGGCTGAGCAGTCTTTTCCACCTCAGGGTATCTTGCTAAAAGCTATCTGTTCCCCTGGTGATGGAGTGCAGCGCAAGTTCTGAGGTTTGGAGAACAGAAGCTTGCAAAAACTCACATGCACATATACGTGCACACACACACACACAAACACCCTTTGCTTCCATCAGTCCTCTCTCCATCAAATTTGTCCGTCCCCCTTCAATCATGTCTCCTACAGTAGCTTTGCGTGGCCCCTTCACCCAGCCTGTCGACACTTCATTAGCAGGCATCTGTTAGCAAGTAATCTCATCTTTCTACAGTTGAAATATCCAGCAGCTCTCTTAGCATTCTGCAACCCAAAAGCAGGAAATAAGCCAGGCTCCAGCAGCAACCACGGCCAGCCTCAGCCCCAAACAGAATCAGTCCTGCTTTATTACATGTCAGCATCTCTTCTTTTCATTTTTTTCTTTTTTTTGTCTGGGGAAGAGATTATGCCCCAGGCCAGCAAGGGATGCAGCAGCAGTGGGATTGGAGGGAGGGCGATGAGGGAGTCTATGGTGAGAGGAAGAAGAGGGAAAGCTCTGAATTTCTCATCACTCAAACCACAGGTGTTTCTTTAATACCTTGCTTTGTTGGAGGTGATGAGGAAATGAGGGGGGAGGGTTGTTCTCCCCCCACTCTTTTCGCTTCTTCTTCCCTCCAGGACTCTCGCACATTTCTCTCCGTTTAAGACAAAGCCAATTTGATCTCCACTTTGGAACATATGGTGCAGCGCCCTCCTTCCAACATGCCTGTCGCCCTGCACACAAAGGCCACTTCCTCAATATATTCTGCTCCAGCTATTACGAGATTCATCAAAAATTAAAGCAGCAGTCGAGAAAGGCTGCAGGGGAACGCAGAACTCCTAAAGCAGGAATCACAATGCAGATACATGACTGAGGTTGAAAATCTGGTCTGTTTTATCATATTCATAGAGAAACACACTTCCACATATGGTGGGAGATAGCTCGGTTGCCCTGTTTGTAGCTGACAGGCTGTTATGTGTGACTCACTATGTTCATATTCAACACACCAGGCTGTTGCCACCCGCCCTCCTTTTCTTTCTCATCTCACTTGGTGATAAATACGAGTAATAAAGGAGATACATTAGCAGAAGATTGTCTTTTTTTTCTTTCATTTTACAGGGAGACAGAGATAGATATTGATCATGTGGTGAGACATTGTCTTGCTAGGCCAATCTGTCTTGCACTGCAACTGGTAACGCATCAGCAATAATGTGCAGTGCTACAGGGCGAGAATCACTCTTCTGTATATGAAGATATTTATTCTTCACATTTACCATAATGTTAGATATTAGACCTTTTCGTGACCCTTTTACGGAAACCAGGCCAAAGCTACTTATATGTTCTAAGCATATCGTTAGATTACTTTTAGTAGTTAAAGATAAAAAAAACAATGCCTTGTAATTTAGATATCTGCATATGAATTTCAAAAACGTACGTATTTTCTCATATAGCGCCAAATAACAACAGTCATCTCAAAGCACTTTATACTGTAAGATAAAGACACTACAATAATAAAGAGCAAACCCCAACAATCAGATGACCTGATCAGGCTCAGGGAGGAGAGGCCAACTGCCGGGACCGGTTTTGGAAGATGGGAAATATAAAAGACAAAAGACACGCTGTGAAAGAGAGCCAGAGATTAATAATAACTAATTATTAAACACAGAGTCGTGTGTTAGCACATAGAGAGTGAAAAAACGTGAGTGAAGAAGAAATGCTCAGTGCATTACGGGAGACTTCAGGGTCACCTGATCCAACCCTAACTATATGCTTTATGGAAAGGAAAGTTTTAAGCCTGATCTCAAAAGTAGAGATGGTGTCTGTCTCCTGAATCCAAACTGGGAGCTGGTTTCACAGAAGAGAGGCTGGAAGCTGAAGGCTCTGCCTCCCATTCTACTTTTAAATATTGTATATTGTAATTTAAATATTATCGTGTTCGATAGGGTGAGAGCAGTGTGCTCGATTAGGGTGATATGGTACTATGATAAGATGGGGCCTTGTATGTCAGCAGAAGAACTATTGAATTCAATTCTGGATTTAACAGGAAGCCAATGAAGAGAAGCCACTATGGGAGAAATATGCTCTCTCTTTCTAGCCCCTGTCAGTACACTCGTTGCACCATTTTGTAAAGTGTGCGTGTTAGTCCCCATAGGGAAATAGTTCCTCTGCATTTAACCCATTCACCCAGTGAAGCAGTGGGCAGCCACCAATGCAGCGCCCGGGGAGCAGTGTGTAGGGACGGTACCTTGCTCAGGGGTACCTCAGAGTAGCCATTCAGTGGAGTTGAACCCCCGACCTTCCGATCATGGGGCCACCACTCTACCTACTGAGCTATCCCTGCCCTTTTGGACTACTACAGGCTTTTCAGGGAGGTTTTAGGACAACCTGAAAATAATGAATTACATTTGTCAAGCCTAGAAGTAATAAATGCATTAACTAGTTTTTCAGCATCACTCTGAGATGTGTTACTAAATTTAGAGATATTGGGCCTGCAAGAAAGCAGTCCAACATTTTTGTTTAATATACTAAACATAATATTTAAGCTCTTGTATTTCTATCGATCACGCAATTGATTCAATCGATTAGGTTGTGCATTGATGTAGCTAAAACTCTGCCAGTATGAACACAAACTTGTTTGAATGGTTGGAAAAAGAGAGGGGAGATTTTGAGGGAACATGCAAGGATTTTTACTGCTTTAGCAGCAGGAAGCACCTGCGCCACAACTAACTTACCGGATGTGTCTGTCAAATCTGCTTCCCAGGTGGCAGCCTTGCATGTGTGCGTGAAAGAGCTGTGTTAAAATCTTGTTGACTGTGTCTGCACACCTGTCTGCATTTGCAGGACAGGTAGATTTGTGTGCACTCGTGACTGAACGCATTGTTTGTGTGTTTGTCAAGTGATGTTCATATTTTAAGAGATAGACAGCGCTCATACACAGGTCAAGCCTAAAGGAAACCAGACGGATGTGTGCACTGGGCTGTGACCACTAACAGTTGTGCGAGCCTTTACTGTGTCCATCCCTTCATCTCCCCTCATCTTTCTTTCCTTAGCATCATCCCCTGTTTTCAGAACAAGTGAGGATACAGATTGTCTCACTCGATCAGCCTTGACTGCTCGACAGCATTTTCTTACTGTTGTTGGTTCAACAAGTTTGGCTCAGTGAAATTTAAATCTCAGCAATATAGACGACCAAAATATAGCAACAGTCCCAACCATACCATATGCTAATGGTAAACACTCAAATCAATAAATGTGTAACATTAAATGTCATGTTAATTTTCCTAATCAGAGAGTATTGAAGATGGATGGCGCTAATGTGACGTCACCTGACGCTGGTTTGTAGTCCTGGTTTTAAGTTTCGAGATGAGCAGTTGCCATCACTGTTGCCATCTTTATGATACTGACATGACAATGACAATACAGTTTGTTGCGCTAATTTTACATGGGATTCTGCCATTTTCAAGTGCTTTTAGACATTAAATTAGGAACATTTTAACGTGATCAAACAATGAAATTACCCATAAACAAGGTCAATGAATGTGGCAATATGAATCATAATACATAAATGTACAGAAATATATAGTTAACAGTTGGTTTAAATAATAATGGATTACATGCCCTGGGACAGACTGACAGAGGGGAGGCTGCCATATCGCACCATCAGCAGTAGGTGAAGAGTCTTGACCACGGACACAACGACCAAGAGTGTAAGAGCCGGGGATCGAACCGGCAACCTTCGGATCACAAGGCGAACTGCCAACTCTTGAGCCACGATCGCCCTAAACAGCAACGATAATAATACTTATGTTATGTAACACAAGCTTATAGGGATCATGTTATATACTTTTCCATAGCATTACATTTGAATTCAACAGTTCAATCTTTCAAATAACGGACAGATATTTGTGAGATCATGATACATTTGCGAATGTATTTTAACAATCTAAATATGCATATGTACGGACAGATACATTTAATAATCATGAAAATTATGTTTTATTACATTACAGTGATTTAACGTTAATTTACTTTTGAAATGTGAAATCACAGTCTATTTACGTAACTTTAATGATATTCTAGAAGAACAGAACAAAACTGTAACATGCACAGTAAAATACTTTTATATTAGGATTTTTTCCTACAGTACAGCCATACCCGCGACCTTGTGGTTGCTAGTTCACATTCATTGGCCGATGCTTAGCGTCATGTTATTATGTGTCCCAACATCCAATGGCATGTCACATTGTTTTCATGGCCACACCCTCTTCCCAGGTGCAGAGGCCTATTTCTGTTCAGGAATGTTGTGAATACTTTGAGATTTATATTAATTACAATTCTTACCGCCACATTTATTTTTTGAAATATATAATTAGCACAGCGTGGCTGTGCAATGTTTTATATGTTTTTTTTAGTTTTTATTCCTATTAATTATATTTTCACTTGTTACCTCTGAATTATTGAATCAGACCTAGATGACATGAAATTATCAGCAAAATTATAATTCAAATACTCCTTTATGTATTGATTATTCTCATTAATTTTCAATCATTTTATATATTTTTCCATAGTATTACATTTGAATTTAACAGATCATTCACATAACAGACGAATTTTTGCGAAATTATGATACATTTCTGAATGTATTTTTACAATCTAAATATGCATATGTACAAAAAAATTTTAAAAAACAAGTAAATTGTATTTTACTATATTTACAGTGATGTTATGTTATTTTACCTTTGACATGTAAAATCACAGTCTACTTATGTAAATTTAATGATATTCTTGAAAGACATTACAAAACTGTAAAATATACAGTAAGATACTTTGACATTACTATTTTTTGGAACAGTACAGAACAGGTGATTGCATTGCCTTAAAAATCTTCTTGCCCCCCTGAGAAATATGATGGATTTCTCTATGTACAAAATATATCAGATTTTTGTCTCTTTAACTGCTGTGCTATCACCCGAAGCACATTGTTTGAACTTTGCAAACTCTTTCTTATTCACTGCTTAGGGAGGTGGAAGGAACCACACTTTTTGGACAGGATCCATTTTGGCTGTCAGGCAAACGAGGAAATGTTCTCCACTTTAAATCATTTTGAAGAGTGAGACAGGCAGTAGCCATTCTACAATTCAAAACAGTATTTTCTGGCATGAGATTTGGTGTGTTTGCATGCATTGTATTTCATTGCCAAGCATTTTATTTGTATTAAGTTACTGGTATAAAGGGCACTGACAATATCAGTTGCACTGGATTTTTCTCGTTTAAGGCTAATAACAAATTAATACATATTCCACTTTCAGCACATTGTTGGTTCTTCAGTTCAGCTACGCCAACATGCTGAACACACAGCCGCCTGGTAAATATTCCCACACAAGTCAGCTTATATTTCTGCGACAAGATCTCTGTCGTCCTGCATATATTTGGAGAAATAAATCCACAAAAACCATTCTGCCTCTGCATGCACATAAGGGGAGCTGATTTAAATGGTTTCTTAAATGATATATAAAGCAGTAAATCTCTATGCATGGAGTGCTGCAGAAGGCACGAGCACTGCCAGGTGAAAAAAGATAATGGTCGAAAAGAGAAAAGGGGTTATTTATGATGACAATGACGCTTTTGTTTTTCTCCCAGTTGCAAAGACTGACGACGTGCTTGAAGTACACGCAGCGGGTAATGAGAAGCTGTCTGGAGAGAAGAGTTTCCATTCGCCAGTTAATTGTGTAACTGTGACGCACATTTGTATGAGATAGCCATACTTTGACCAGCACCACTGGAGGCAGCCCTCTATGTCCAGTTATTATCTGGTTAACAGTAAGTACAAAAAAGAAATATGTGAAAAGCAAACATAAGCTCAAATTAAAGGTATCATAGACATCTGGTTATTTCCACTTAGCATTAAAGCTTTTACTATAAAGACTTCCTGCGCCTTGAATACAGTCGGTCTGTTGCTAACTTGCATTTCTGTGCACAAAAGTTACCTTTAAATAAACACCCGATGCACGCATCTACCGGTACTTCAGTGGCTCTATGTAAAGCAGCTGCAAAGAAAGGCTGATAGGTGGCAGAGATCATATTCATGCTTCACATTGTAGAACCCATATCAATATTCCATGTCCATCTAAGTGTCGGGCCATGAGAGTTGATTGATGTGTTTTCGCGGCAGTGGTTAGAAAGTGAGCCCGGGAGACACAGGGGCAGCAGTGAGTGAGCGCTCCTGCCTGAAGAACACAAAACTCCATTTTCCCCACAACACAAAGTCAAGACAGATCACTCAGTTGGTTTCAGGATTAACTACTGTTTATGTATATGTGCGTGTCACTGGTAATAAATGTACACAGAACATGCAGACGGGGAATATGCTAACGGTTGAGTGATTCTGCAGACATTTCAGAAGGTGAGTAATTATTCAGCTTTGCTGCAGATACTACTGGTCCCTAACAGCACTTCAGATGAACTGTTAATATTTATTATCCTGAGGAGTGCAGCATACCGGATTAATTATTCACAAAAACTATTACATGCGTGTGATCCATGCTAGGCTTCTATGCAAGGCTCCAGCTTAACTCATTCACTGCCATTGACGTCTATAGACGTCAATTGAAAAACTTACGTTGACTGCCATTGACGTCTATAGACGTCAATTACGTTTCCAATGGGAGGGGCTAGAATACAACCTCGGGCAGCTTGTCAGTGAACATCAGACTGCTTGAAATGTATTTTTCACAAAAAGCTCGTTTTCTCCCTTTTTGTGGTCAAAACAGGCATTTTTGGTGGAACCCACCTCTCTTCTACAGCTGATTACTAAAGAATGGAAAATGGTAGAAACAAGCTTTTTTTTTTTGGATGGAAGAAGAGAGTCTGTTCTTCATTTCGGTAGGTTCAGCGTTTATATGATCATAACACACAGTTTTCTGTGGCTCTTCAAAAATGAGTAAAAATGCTCAAAAACCCTGGCAGTGAATGAGTTAATAATCACAGGCATTTGTTATTAATGTCTGCAACATGTCAGTGTACAATAATAACACATGGAGGAACAAGTCAGTCATCTCGAGTGTTGAAGGGAGGCAATTTCAAAAGTATACAGTTATTTATGTTTTCCACAATATTAGGGTGGAATGATGGAATGGATTACCCGGGTATCAATCACTGTTTTCATTTTTTTTCTTCCTATGACAGTATCCACATGGGAAGGTTTCAGGCTGATATAAGCTTGTTTTCAGCGTATTTGGATGGATATTTGTCAGGTTGTGCCTGAGGCCATCCTGGCTTGGTTAACTAAAGGAAACATGTCAGATGAAACTGCTTTGATCAAAAAAAAAAAAGAAAGAAAGTTCAGAAGAACCCAAAAGGGACAACAGAACTAATGCAGTAGCTATGTGAGTAAGCAGCTGATCGTACACCACATGGCTAAAATACAGCAGCCTGGGTTTGAGTGTGACCTTTGACCCTTTGCTGTGTGTCTTCCCGTTCTCTCTCTCCCCATTTTCCTGTCTAATACTTAAAATCAAAAGCTAAACCAAGGTAACACATGCCAAAATGGGACCAGGATAGAGAAGCGTAATGAGCAAGAAGTGCAGTAATCATATTTGCATAAGCCAACATTTACTTTAATAACAGCTGGAAAGAGTAAATTTCACTTTGCATACATACATATACCTAATAGATTTAATAGAATTAGTGAAATAACTGCAGATTTAAGCATACCACCATATAAAAGGTATATTTTACTTAGTTCTTTATAATTCTGAAGAGCTCAGCTATATCTGTCTTCATACCACTGAAGTTTGTTGTGTCTGTGTTGGCGCGCAAAGCGGCCACTATCTGTCACTGTCTGAGCCTGGCTCTGTCGTTCTGTCAGAGACTTCCTGTGCCTCATAACCAGTCTATTCTGGCATCTCTGTCTGAGTCTGAGCATGAGCCTCAGTATATATCAGTTTCCGTGATTTAGCCAGCCCCTCTCTCTGAGACTGAGACAGTTTTTGCTTCTAACTTTCTACATCTGAACCTGAGCCTGAGGCCAGTCACTACTTATATCTGTTTCTCAGTCTATTCAAGACCCTGTCCATCAAGCCGTCACCCCGTCACAGTCAGATATTTGTGTGTGTGTGCGTGTGTGTGTGTGTGTGTGTGTGTGTGTGTGTGTGTGTGTGTGTGTGTGTGTGTGTGTGTGTGTGTGTGTGTGTAACATTTGAATAGAAGGTGGGGGGGACTCCTGTGCTCATGTACCTTAGATGTTGAAATTGGGGATATCTGCTGTTACTTATATAATACTGGGTTGTTTTGGTGATTAAATACCTACAATATGAGTGAAAGTAACAGAAAACAACAGCTGAATAAAAGAGGCACACAGTGATCCCAAAAGAGACTCATGACTGATTTCTTTGCTGTTTAGACCAGCATTCATTCTTCCTTGTTGAATCTTTGCCACTCTTCCAAGCATGAGTGTTTTCCAATAAAACCACACCTGGTGTATCGAGGCACCATTGCCAATGGACACCTCGTGCTTTGTCTATTTTCAGTGTCTTCCATCTTTCTCTTTCTACTTCAAATGTTCATCTTTTGGGATTTTCCATATTCTGACCAGTTTTATTTACCCTCTATTTATATTTAGATACTTCTCTCTCCTGTAGAGGTCAGCTGACACATTCACCTGTCTTCCAGTGTTGTCTCCTCAGTCCCAGTGAATATATGGCTTTCAGAGTCTTTGCCAGACAGATTATGTTGCCAAGCTGCCACTGCATACGGTCTGTTGCCTGCTACCTGCTTGTATCTGTCTCTTGTCTGATCACCTGTAGCTTCTTTGGATTTGTTAACCCGATTTGACTTCCTAAATATGAGAGCCAACATTTTTTTTTAAATTAGGATAGATTTAATCAGCATGTTAGACCTCTGGAGCTGAAAAATGAAGCCAACACCAAGATGCCAAAAAACTGCCGTTCCCCTCTGGTGGCCACTTGTGGCTGGCTCCAAAAAAGCGAGTCAGTCCAAGCAGATCGAGGTAAATGGAACAAAAAAATATGACGACTGATGAAAAGACAACTTGCGAAGAACTTGAAAGTAAAAGGCAACCTTTGGGCTTCTGCTATTAGATCTAATTGGCAACACTTGTCTCAGCTCTTCTTCTTACTTAGTGTAGATGTCTGGAAAGTCTCTTCATTTAAATTCGAATGTTTACTTTCAAAGGCTAATAGAGTGGCCACTGGATGATTTTTCCACAGAGTTTTCTGTCTTTACTACACTCTGCACTAAGTTGCATCAATGTTCACACATTACTGTTAAAATGCAGGCTGTACTGTATGTAAGTAATAATGCATGTGATGAATCTCACCTATTAAAAAAAGTTGCATCAACATAAAAAAAATCAGGCTGTACCGTAGAAAACCTGGGGCCCTAATTGTCAAAAGTGCAAGCAAAAGTGGGGGCAAGTGTACCTGGACCTGGGATATAGAGTATGTTTGGGAAGTGTGAATGTGTGTACAGCGTCTATTTCTGTCTGTCTCCACGTTGGGTGAATTGCTTATGTGTATATGGGGGTGGGAATGCATGTTTGTGTCTGCGTGCACCTGCTCGTCTGTGCCTACATGTCAGGTCGGGTCTCTGGGAACACCTCAGGGTCCCCGAGGTATGGAGGCCTATCTCCCCTCACCACACTCCCTGCCGGTGGCTGATGCCCTCCGATGTTGGTGCGTTGGTGGTTCTTGGTGTCTGGGGCTGGGCGCTCATGTATGTACCAGCTCACTCCTGGTGGCCGCTTGGCGGGGCCTGGCGCCTGTGGCCCGGCTGGGCCCATTCCTCAGGCCTCTGGGCCTGGGGCTCGGTCCTCTTTGGCACAGCTGGCTGCCGGCAGAGCCCGCGAGCACATCACTGCAACCCCCTCTGGCCTCTGCTCCGTGGCTGCTGGGTGACCCCTCGTCTGGGGCTCTCCTCAGCTCGTTCCAGGAGCGTGGCACGGTTGCCCCTTTGGTGGTCCTTCTTGGATCCTCGTACTCTGGGCCCTCTGGATGTCTGGGGCCTGGATCTCCTCCATACCCGCTTCATGCCCTGGGGGACGGGGCCATGGCTCCCCACACTCCCTAGCAGATCGTTACATGGAGAAACCTTTTGAACACAAGCGTGCTGATCCACAAAGGTGTGCACACAGGTGTACACACAGGTGTTCACAGACACAAACTACACCTTTCTTGGCTGCTACCTCAAAGCACATATATTTAGTATTTATTATTGCTGCACAATAACATAAAATATTTTGTAGTACTGTTAGCTAGTTTATTGTGATGGTGTTGTATTTATTATGTTGTTCTTTTTTGTTTGTTTTCTCTTCTGGTTTTTCTTCTTCTCTCGACAGGTGATCCAGGTGTTTTTTTCTTTTTTGTTTGCTTGTTTGTTTGCTTTTCTTTTTTTTCTCTTCTCTCCTTTCTCACTGTCGCTTCTCCCCTCTATTTTGTCTTTCTCTCCCTCTCTTTCTTTCATTCTTTCCTTCTCCCTGTCCTATCCCCCAGTCATATCTGTCCCATCTGTAACAACTGAAAATAAAATAAAATAAATACATAATAATAAAAAAAGATAGCAACTTGTAAAATGCAAAAAAGAAAGTGCAAGCTCTTACTTGAATTTTTTTGTTTAATAGTCTTTTTTTTCTTTAAATTGTGTAGTTTTACTACAATAAATGTGTACTCTGTACTGAAATATGTGTACACTAAAATACTGAAAAATGTGCAAAGTTCATGGTTGATATTGCTATCTTTGCAGCTATAATAGTTCTTCTACAACTGATATTAATCAAGCTGTTACTCTATTGGGGATTTAGTCTCACCAGCCATGCACTACTAAGAAATCCAGAGTACAGCTTCCTTCAGATCAATTGATCTTGGTAGGTAGAAACTATTTGTGGAAGCACTGCTTCCCATAGACGTTGGTTTTAGCTACAGAATTCTAATTAACATAGCTCAATATTGAGTGTTACCTTAGCCATGATAAATAACACTCGCTTTATCTCACATGCTCCTTTTCCCTTAATTGAATCAACAGAGAAATTGACATTTTTTTTCTTTTTCTTGCTAAACAGGATGTTCGATTTTTGCCTGGCCAGATGGGGAGCAAAGCCTTGGGGACTGGGGCGCTCTGATGACCTTGGGATGTTTTACAATCACATCACGACCTTGCCTCAGAAAACACAGAAGGGCAAACCAAGGAATCATGCCGTTTTAAACGTTTTACAGTGGTTTATAACACATTTACTCAATGACTCCTTAATACTGACTTTAATATGAGAAATGTTTAAATGGTACCCGAATACTTTCATACAAGGTGTGTGTCGGTCCTGCTCACTAATTTCACCCATGTCACCATAACTGATGGGTAGAGGCAAAAAGTCTTGTTTTTTTCTTTCTGGTTAATAACTGTTGAAGCTTAAAAAAAATCCCATTTCAATTTCATTTTTCAGGTTCATATTTTGTGAGAGGAAACATTAAAGTCAGACACTAATTTCTTATCACAGTGCAGGTAAAAGCCCAATGTGTCATGGTCCTGGGTCGTTGACCCAGCGTTTTGTGTTTTGTGACTATTTCCCTCTGTTCTAGTTATTCTGTGTCCTCCCCCCTTGTGTCCGGTTCGGGTTCTAGATTTCCTGTTTTACTTTGTAGGTCTGTGTCTCGTTATGCCCATTAAGTTCCAGCTGTGTCCCCTCCTGTGTGCCATTTCCTCATTACCTGGTGTGTGTATTTATAGTTGGTGTCTGCCTGTGCTCCTCGTCGGCTCGTCTGCGTTCATGCATGTATCACTGCGTTCCTCCGTGTAGCTCTGCATTCTATGGTGTTTCGTTCCTGTCTCTGCGTCTCTCTGCCCCGCACCCCTTTTGTATGGTCTCAGGTTTGTCTTTAGTTTCTCCCAGTTTAGGTTTGTAATTGCTCATGTTGAGTTGCCTGTTTTTGCCACCACCACCACCTTGTAAATAAACATCACTCTGTCATCAGTTCGCTGCATCTTGGGTCCTCCTTTTCCTCCACACCACACGGCTCCCTCCGCCAGCCGTGACAGTACGAGCCGACCAACATGGACCCAGCAGCATTCGCACCTACCCAGGAGTTTCGGGAGGAGGTAACCGACACGGTCGCAAGGTTGGTAAACCTGTGGTTCGAGCAGGAGGAAGAAGAGTTCCACCGCGCTGTAGAAGCCAGGCTACAGCAGCTACTCTCTGCACACTCCTGGCTGCTAGACTCGCTTCACCCGCTGGCACGGGACTTCCTCCTTCATGAGCTGCACCTTCGCCCTCCAGCCGCTACCGCTTCCCAACCCAGCCCGGCGGTGAAGATTTTGCCCGGCCCGCCGGAGGTTTTGCCCGGCCCGCCGGAGGTTTTGCCCGGCCCGCCGGAGGTTTCGCCCGGGAGGAAGCGACGATCGCGCCGTCGGCGCGTCGCCCCACAGCCGGAGAGTAGGACTTCGGAACTGCCGGCTGTGGTGAGTGGAAAAGACACTCCGTCTGTTTCGCCAGCTCGAATGACTGTTTATTCCGGGGCTGTGTTTGTTGAGCCAGCTGCCCAGCAGGTAGCTCAGTTAGCCGCCCAGCAGCCACTAGCTCTGTTAGCCACTCAATCGCCACCTCCATTACAGTCACAGCCAGACCTATTAGACACTTGGTTACAATCCATAGCTCAGTCAATAGCTCTGTTGGCAAGAGACTCATCAGCTTTATTATCAGCTCAGCCACCATCTTCACCAGCTCCGCCTGTATTACAAGTCGAGTCCATCCAACCGGAAAAGCACTGTATTTCACCTGTTCATGTCAAGCAGAGAGACACACCACATAACGCAGTTGTCAGTCCGCAACAGCTGGCCAGCCCAGAGACTGTGACGCACTCCAGGGCCTCCCCAGAGGCTGGGTCCCAGCCCCCGGCCGACTCTGGACCCCTGGAGATTAAGAAGCCAGCTGAGGACTGTATCCGGCTGTCGCTGCCCGAGCTGGGTCAATGCTCTGTGCAGCTGCAGTCTGCCTTGTGTTTGCCAGAGGCCCGTGCGCCTGCTGGCTCTGTTCTGTGCCTGCCAGAGGCCCGTGTGCCTGCTGGTTCTGAACTGTGCCTGCCAGAGGCCCGTGCGCCTACTGGTTCTGACCTGTGTGTTCCAGGGGCCCCGGTGCCCACTGGTCCAGAGACTGTTTTCGCTGGGGGGCCCGAGGAGCCCGTCCAGCCTCCTACTTCGCCTGCTGGGGGGCCCGAGGAGCCCGTCCAGCCTCCTGTCTCGTCAGCTGGGGGGCCCGAGGAGCCCGTCCAGCCCCAAGACCCATCATCGCCACCAGCTGCAGCCTCTGTGTCTCCATCCTCGCCAGCTGCGGCCTCTGTGTCTTCACCCACGCCTGGCCCAGCCTCTGCTTCTGCTTCAGTCTCGTCTGGTCCAGCTTCTGCTTCTGCTTCAGTCTCGTCTGGTCCAGCCTCTGCTTCTGCTTCAGTCTCGTCTGGTCCAGCCTCTGCTTCTGCTTCATCCTCGCCTGGTCCGGCTCCAGCCTTCGTGTCTTCAGCATCGCCTGGCCCGGCTCCAGCATCCTCGTCAGCTTCGCCTGGTCCGGCCTCTGCTTCAGCTTCGCCTGGTCCGGCCTCTGCTTCAGCTTCGCCTGGTCCGGCCTCTGCTTCAGCATCCTCATCAGCTGCCTCGTCTGGTCCAGCCTCTGCTTCGGTCTCGTCTGGTGCTGCGACGGCCACGCCACCTTCGGGTCCCAAACTGCCGCCTCGACATCGGCGGTCATCTGCCAGGCCGCTGGTGGAGCGTCATCGTCACTATGGACGACCTCCTAGACGCCGCCGTTGCTGTCCGCACGGTCGGCCGCCTGAACTGTTTCCTCGTCACCGCCGTTGCTGTCCGCACGGTCGGCCGCCTGAACGGTTTCCTCGTCGCCGCCGCTGCCGTGTGCACGGTCGGCCCCCTGAACTGCCTCCGCTCCGCCACCGCTGCCTTCCACTCGGTCGGCTTTCAGAGCTGTGTCGCCGACGTGGCCGGCCTCAGAAGATAAACTGTCCTGGACTTCTGAGCTGTGAGCCTCTGGGCCGGCCTCCTGAACTGTGTTTTGTCCTAGTACTCCAGCATGTGTGTTTTTGTTTTGGACAATTCCCTCGGTCCGCTGGAGCTTGTTTTGTTCGGTGTTGGTCCCTCCGTCCTGGGCCCCCGCCGCCCGCCCTGGGTTGGTCGTCTGTTTTTGTTTTGGGCTGTCTGGAGCCAGCCCTTGGAGGGGGGGTACTGTCATGGTCCTGGGTCGTTGACCCAGCGTTTTGTGTTTTGTGACTATTTCCCTCTGTTCTAGTTATTCTGTGTCCTCCCCCCTTGTGTCCGGTTCGGGTTCTAGATTTCCTGTTTTACTTTGTAGGTCTGTCTCGTTATGCCCATTAAGTTCCAGCTGTGTCCCCTCCTGTGTGCCATTTCCTCATTACCTGGTGTGTATTTATAGTTGGTGTCTGCCTGTGCTCCTCGTCGGCTCGTCTGCGTTCATGCATGTATCACTGCGTTCCTCCGTGTAGCTCTGCATTCTATGGTGTTTCGTTCCTGTCTCTGCGTCTCTCTGCCCCGCACCCCTTTTGTATGGTCTCAGGTTTGTCTTTAGTTTCTCCCAGTTTAGGTTTGTAATTGCTCATGTTGAGTTGCCTGTTTTTGCCACCACCACCACCTTGTAAATAAACATCACTCTGTCATCAGTTCGCTGCATCTTGGGTCCTCCTTTTCCTCCACACCACACGGCTCCCTCCGCCAGCCGTGACACAATGAAAATACCTGACGCCTCTGGTAATTCAAAAATCATTCATCACTCATTTTTGCAATAGTGCTGTGTTTTCTTCATGTCAGGGTGAGACAAGGACAGAGTCGGGGACTAATTTGCAGTGTTTGTTTGGGGGGGGGAAGGTTTTTATATTAATGCGCTATTTCAGAGTGAAAATAAGTGAACTCTAATGGTCCAAAATGTGATCCAGGAAGTACAACAGGCCTGCAAAAACTGCCAGTATCTCCAAAAAGATAACTAATGGACCTCTGTGCATGGAAGAGATGTGTCAGGGGAAATGCTGCAAATGTGGTTCTTAACAAAAATATAAACTGATATGTTATAGCTGTATTTTTGTTTGTATGGTTTGTTTGGTTTTTAACCAGTATTAATTAAAAACCAATCTCAGCACAGCATGGTTGTTGCTTGGTTTTAGAACTTCGCCCACATTGGACTGCAGCACTGAGTTTTTAGCGGCCTGCTGTTGCTGTTGACATGATTGGGTTTCTTCACATCCTTTCTGAAACCACACTGAGGTTCAAATTTGTGCAAAAGACGACCTGTTTGCATACTCCAAAATACAGGAGATTTCAATTCCACATTTCTTTTAGGTCCAACATATAATTAGTGGAGTGTCTGGCGGCGTAAAGACAGAAGACAAGCAACTGTGCAACAACGGACATGAGGATCCATTGATGCTGAAGCACAGAGTACCTCATAAGCAGCTAGTGCTAAAATTACGGCGCTTTATATAAATGTCTCGTGCCATAGCAAACTTATTTTCTCAGACTTGTGCCTTGAGATCCCAAAACTCTATTTCCCACAACTATGTGCAGGAAATGGTTGTTCAAATAAAAAGTGACATGAATGGAGTGAAAGTCTAAAATACTGTGCAGTTACACTTCAACAATAGTGGCTGAAAAAAGATTCAAGTAGGAAATCTAATTAAATAGAGATGCAATCAACTAGCTCTCTATTACTGAGGTGTTAGCAATTATTTTTTTTCAATTTTATCCATTTTATTTGTGAGCTTATTTCACACATTATCTGCAGGAAACAATAGGAGGTAGCGGAATAGAAGTGGACCATTCCTCTCTGCAAGGGGAGGTAAATAGACAAAGATTGAAGCCAACACGGAGCAGAAGCACACTTATTCAAAATGCAGGTACTGGCTGGTGTGCGAGTGAGCGTTTATTTACACTGACCGCAAAGTTACAAAAACATGAAATAAGGACTAGGGAGCTACTAAAACCTAGGCTGTGAAAAACTAATAAACAAACCTAAAAACATAAGGACACGGGGATGATACGTGAAGATGACATGAGAATGCAGGGCAGAGCGACGCGGAGTAATACCAAATAACACAGACGGAGAGACAACGAACACAGGCAGGCACACACTATATACACACAAGGTAACGAGGCAATGACACACCAGAGGGGAACACAGCTGAAGCTAATTAGACACGACGAGACACAGACCTTCAAAGTAAAACAGGAAATTCACAAACTGTTCTACAACACAAACTCAGGGACACGAAAAGAGCACAGGGGGAAGAACACAGGTAGGAATAATAAAACACTAACCACAAGAACCAAACCCTAAGAACTAATACAAAATCAGAGGAAACTAGAATATAATGACAATAAACTCGACTGGGTCAGCCATCCAGGACCATGACAGTTTGGGAGCAAGTAGAAGAGAGCCTGGAAAGGTGGAGGTATGCACTAAGAAAAAAAGAGGGATGAAGGTCAGCAGAAGCAAGACATACGTGTGTGAATAAAAGGAAGACAGGTGGAAATATGAAGATGCAAGGGGCAGAGGTAGTGAAAATGAATACGTTTAAATACCTGAGACAGTCCAAAGAAATGGACAAGAAACAAGAGAGGTAAGGAGGAGAGTGGGTGGAGATGAGTGTCTCGGATGATTTGTGACAGAAGGATAGCAGCAAGACTGAAAGGGAAGGTTTACACGATGGAGACCTGCTATGATGTATGGATTGGAGATGGTGGCTCTGAAAATAAGACAGGAGGCAGAGCTGAACATGATTTTCACTGGGAATGAGCGGGATGGACGGGATTAGAAATAAGTACATCAGAGGGACGGCTCGGTGAGCGGTTTAAAGACAAAGTTGGAGAGGCAAGGGTGAGATGTGCATATATACGTATGCAGAGGTGGGATAGTGGATATATTGGTTGAAGGAGCTGCCAGGCAGCAGGAAAAGAGGATGACCACAGAGATTTATGGATCTAGTGAAGGAGGACATGCAGAGGGTTGATGTGACGAAAAAGGATGTTAGAGATAGAGCAAGTCACTGTGGTGACCCCTAAGTGGTGCAGCCAAAAGAAGAAGAAGACGTTATATTAACTCTGGGATTTAAAAAAATACAATGAAGTCTTTTGAATAATAGGTGTTAATCAGCATATATTTAAAAATTCAGCCCTAATGAGACAATTTTAACATTGTTCTTCTTTATTTAAATGATGAGGTCTCAAATAGTTTATCTGTGTAAGTACTAAAGTTTAGGACAATTTAAAACATTTAAACAGCCATGCTGAGACACTCTCAATCTAAAAATCGTTAATATTAACACCAAAATGCATTTCAACAGAGTACTGTAAAGTCTGTCTCTCTATGGAAGTGCTCACCATTAAGCCATTTTCAGATATGGGATATTTAACATAGCTTAATTTATCATCAATCATTCTGTCATTCAGACATAATTAATTTTTACATACTGTCCCTAATGGCTTTGAACATGATAGAAAGAGGAGCGGAGTGCACACAATATTTGCCGTATGCATTAGAGCATCCTCACTCTGCCCAGGTTATTCCCTAATTGGTGTTTGGAGATGCTGCTGCGGAGGTGAAAGTGGTGAGAGAAGAGAAAGACATCGGGCTCAGAAATTCTCTAAATAAGTGATTTTGAGTCATCTTGATAGGCTTCCACTCTGCACAGCCTAGTCTTTCCTTTCCTAGTTCCTTGCCTCTCTACAAACTCTGCCCCATTTTGCTCCAGGATATAGGCACCCTATTGTTGAGTTGATTAGCAATTAAACTGTTAATTAGGATAATGTATAGGTTAGAACCAACAATTTATGCCAGAGACTGCTGTTTGTGAGGGGTCTTATTGAGGGTCTGGTAAATCCCCTTCTTTAATTTTATCACCTATGGATGATAAACAGAGGACACGAAGCTGCCATTATAAGCTTATGACAGACGGCCACAGCTTACGAGTCTGAAAAATAAAGCTAACCTGATCTTAATAAGTGTCTTAAAATGGCATCTTTTTAAATGGCCAATAGGGGGTGACTGCCAGTTACACAAAGACTTGAGATCATTTAGAAGTTATGAGAAAAAGGCACAACATTTTTGAAGAGGGACCAAAAAAATCTGTTGAAACTGAGGTTCAAATTCTGCTATTAAGTAACAAATACAGCAGACAGAGGAAAGGTAGTTTCCCTGAAATCCCTTTACCCAGTAATGATACGTGTTCAGCTCAGCTCTTATTGATCCTAGTAACCATGTCCTTGAACTGGTAATGGCTTAATGGAATTGCATCTACAATATTGTTAGACTTTCAAAGGGAACACACACATACTGTCCATAACAGACTGGGGCTGTATTGATTCTACTTTATTAGATGACAGGGATTACGATGATTTTAATAATGACTGACATAGTACAAAGTTGAAGGAGCTTAACAACATAACTGAAGAGAAATTATTTTTCTTATTTTGTTCATTTTTTTACCTTTATTTAGGCAGGAAAAAATACGACTCTTGAGGGAAAAAATAAAAAAAATAAGTCTGAAAAAGTGTCTCACACACACACACACACACACACACACACACACACACACACACACATCCAAATCTACATACTAGTTGAATATGGGCAATAAATATTAAAATAAAATACAGAAAGAACCAATATTTTTAAACTTCAGTGTCAATAAAGAAGAAATACCTTAATAAAAGTAATTGGCTATAACCAGAATCATCCATAATAGTGTTCAGGCATGAAGTAACTGTATCCAAATCATTTAAAATCACTTGAAGTTAATTCAGTGAGGTTGTCCTTAAGCTTGAGATGATTCTGTAGATGATTGCACAAGAGAGGAGCTGCAAATTTGAATGCTCTTTTTCTAATTTCAGAGCGAACTTTGAAGAGAAAGAATGAATCTCGGGACCACAAAACTCCCAAACTCTTCTGATGAATACAAATCAGCAAGTGTAGTGGCAGTAAACCAAGAATAGACTTATAAATAAGAATATAGCATATTTCAGCATCTTCTACGGAACCATAGTATGAGACTCCCAGCTGTAAAAACATTAGGAAACTGCCCAAACAAAGCTCACAAATGTCATGAAAAAGCCCATCAACAGTCTATTGTTGTACATTTCAGTCTTCAGCGTCACCACTGACATTCAGACCAGCAGTGCCAGGATAAGGATCTTACTCTACGAGGAGGGTCAACGTGGTTCAATGTGAAAAGCGGCTTCAGGGTTCGCCAACTTGTCGAGCCATAGCAGGTACATTTAATGACAAGTTTGGTTCATATTACGGGCGCCAACATGAACCCAAAAACGACACCCTCACCTGCCATGTGTTGCTAACACTCTCTTCTGCCACGGATAAGTGTTGCAGACTGCAGTGCCAGTCAAAGGTAAACAGATGTAGTTTATAAAACTATGTGATTTGGAAGCAGTCAAAAAAGTGGGAAATACACCATGAAATTGAAACATGTTTTGAAAGTCATTTTCATAACTGCATGTATAACTGTAATCAGCATCTGCGACAACTAAAATGTGAGAGCCTCCTGCAGGTGCACACGTAAAACAGCTAAGAATGGATACGCAGAAATCCAAATATCCAAATTCAAACTCATAATAGAAAAATATCATAAATTGAAAAAGGCAAAACAAAACACTCTTATTTAACTTTGCTCACATAATCTCTCTTGCACCCTCCCTGACACACACAAATGTTGTGCATACGCACACACACACAGATGGCCCTGTGAAAGCCTTTATTGATTGGACTGCAGGACAGAGGGAGGACACAGCAGTGGAAAAATACATGCCAAAATAATTTCCTAGACAGCTGGCCCTAACCAGCCGATCAACTGTCTTAACCTATTAGAATAAGGTGTGGCTGAGAGATACATTTGGCACAGTGATGTTTATTTGATTTTCAGTATGACATTGTTCAAATGTACAAATTCCTGTGATACAATGCAGGGAAACACAGTCCCTCACACGACTGCTGCACTTAGCTCAGGGTAGGTGTTTGGCAGCGTCCAGGCTTGCAGTATGTAATCTATCACAGGCAGACCATCTACATTAGTGCCTGGCAAGAATGAGGGTTAGTGGAGAGGGGTGCAAAAGCGCTGGCACAGAACAAAGATGTGGCCTAGTTTGCCCTTACAGATGTGTGCAGTGGAAAGATCAAAGCTCCGCAGTGCATCGCGTGCTCACAGAATAAAGAATCAAAATTGTTACCTCATGAAGAAGAAGAAAATATATAACGCTGCATTTACCAGAGCAAAAGCACGATGGGGTCTGTGTTTAAAATGAGTTGCCACGCCCATACTGTTTGTTGGTAAATTACTCTTCCCTAATTCCTCTCAAGTGGCACAGCAAGATCTAATAGTCATCCACAATAATAACATCAATAACCATTAAACAAGACCAGTGATTCAGTCTGGAACCCATTTGGGAAATTTCTAAACGAGTCATCAGACTTTTCTCCATCTCACAGGACAGGCCTGGCTCGGTCGTTCTCCCATCTGTCAACAGATTTCCTCCATGCATATACAAACTGCATAGCAAAGTCATTACACCCCTCAGAAAAGCCAAATGTAAGCGTATGAACGCTAAGGAAAAACCACCCTCCGAATGTTATATTTAGCCTGCATGGTCTGGTAACTTCCTTTATGTTCTCCAGACTCAATCATGAACACTTCAGAGTCCCACAATAGTTGGCAGAATTGAAACGTGACAATTATACTTCGATTTGCTCAAATGGGTGGAAATGACTCAGTAAAGGCCAAAACTTACCAAATGAGTTTTCGAGGTTTCCGTTTACCCTAAAAATAAAAAATAAAAAAATTCAAGGTTAGCGGCAAAAGTTTTGATAATTGTTTGTGGCTCTTAACAGCATTATAACTTTAATTAGGATAGAGAAACAAAAACAAAAAAACCCACATTAAATTACTTTATTTGCATTATCTTTCACTCTACATGTGTCACCTGCTAAAATAACACTTCTCCATAGACTTTCATTTCTTTACTTATTATTCTGAACCCTCCTCCCTTCTCCTCCTCAACAACGGATGTTCTCTAAAAAAATTTCCACATGCTCTGACGTTCTGACAGCAAGGACGCTTTTTAATTAAGCCAGGCTTCAAACATAATCTAAACAAACAAGAGAAACTACAAACAAACAACAAGTCCAATTACAGCAGTGTTAAAATGCAGGGCAAAGAAGCATTAGACTACCACAAATAGTGGGAGGAAATGGGAGGAGGAGAAGGAGGAGGAGGAGGAGGAGGAGGAGGCGGAAGAGGCTTCTTTGATCCATGCTTGGAGATTCAACTTCAACGCCGCTGCTTAGTTCAACAGGGATTCGTATTAGTGGTCCTGTTGGTAATCAAAAGGCCTCGTTCACTGCTGCAGTCCAAGAAATCCTTTACACATTACAGTAACAAATATCACAGCGGGATTGCATCAGAGCCCCGAGGATGAAACATATTTGAAGGGGGACCAAAAAAAATCAATCCAGAAAGAGGTTCAAATTCTGCTATTAAGTGACAAATACAACAGACAGAGGAAAGGTAGTTTCCCTGAATCACCTTCTTTATGGGGTAACGCCATGTGTTCAACTCTTATTGATTCTACGAACCCTGCCCTTGAACCGGTAATGGCTTAATGGAACTGCATCTATAATATTGTTTGACCGTGAAAGGGAACACACGCATATTGTCCATAACAGACCTGGGGTGTATTGATTCTACTTATTAGATGACAGGGTTGCGAGCTGTCAGAAGGGATTCCGGTGATTTCTGCTGTTTCCGGTGTGTAACATTTGGGACACGGAACACACACACACACACACACAATCCGAATTAAAGTCTTCCCTAGGAGGGAGCAGATGTGATGTTTTCTTATAAATGAAACAATATCCGACAGGTTGCTGTACTGTTATTGGATTGTCTTAATGCCAGAGGCCATGTCAAACTGTGCCATTACTCCACGACGGTAAAAATGAGTAACTATGAAAAAGTGCCTCGAGCCATGTCTACCCAACTATTGACCCAAATGAGAATTTCCGGCGTGTCACCGACATTCAGGCTTTAAAGTACTGTGAGTCCATCTGCACTCATCTGTGTGTTTGTGTGCTTTAGCCACGCTAACAGTGAGCTGATTGGTTGGCAAGGTTAATACAGATTCATAATCTAAGCTACACAGCTGCAAACCCCTTACTTATAGGATGGTTTAACGCTGGTATGTATGTGTGTGTCAGTCTGCGTTTAATCTTCATGTGTGCTTATAGACATGATTTTTTTGTGCGGGCTCGTCTCCCACATTTGAGCAGCACTGCATGTTCCCTGTAATCTGGTTTACAGGAAACACACCACAGCCAAACACATGGTCGATTCCCCCTCCCGGTCCTATCATTAGCCTGGGGCCTAATCCTTAGTTATAATTCAGATGATGGGCCCTGTCAGTGGGGGCCCGCTAATAAGTCGAGGGCCGAGGGCCAGCGGAGTCAGCCATTTTCCTCTTCTGCAGGCAGAGAGATCTTCATGTTGCTTGATTACCAATAAGGGCCAATGAAAAGGGCAGTTACACCCTCCCCTCCCTGCACACACATGCAGAAAGAGTGGTAATCTAAAGCTGTTCATGCTTTGAATACTGAGCACGGTGAGATACCAGAGGAGTGCAGCCGAACAGTGGGGGAGATTATTTGTTATCGTGTGTTGAATGCTGCACAGCCGTTTACTTTTCTCATGTCAACATACTAAGGACGAGGAAGAAAAACTATTTGAAAAGGATATAATAATATTTTTTCTTATCATCTGCTTTTATTTTTCAGTGCCTAATTGGTTTAGCCAATCCATTTTGGAATCATGACATTGAATCACCTTGACACATGCTCAGGCCGTTGTATTTGTTTGTCATCATGTAGAAAAGGGCCATGTGTTAGGAAAGCCGTGGTCTGATATGGGATTATCACAGCTCTGTGGCAGGCGAGGAATGCCTGTGGATTAAATCTCACACCAGATTAATCCAGGACAATCTGCTATGACTTGATTTTGTACAACAGGATTATTTTGACATATGCTTTTCCTATTAAAGATCTTAAACTTCATTTTGGAGATTAACACAGCAGATTTGTGACTAACCTATATGAAATCATAGTATAAGCATCGTCTTGTCTATAAAGATCAGGTAATTAAATTACTACAAAGTGTTATACCTCTGTAATAAATAATATATTAAGTTCCTTCATTGTAGATATGGTCTGACCCAAGGGTGTGAGTTAGCCATTGTCACGATGAGGCAGACGGTGTAGAGAGGAGAGGATGTGGACCCAAATGCAGACACAGAGATTTAACAAAAAGTCTTCATTTTGGGCTGCAAAAAACACCAAAAACAAATGGTTACGGGAGACTGCAAAAAAGTAACAAAAACCTAAACTGGGAAACACTGGGAACAAGTATAAAGAGAACAAGAACCTGAGACGAGGGCCTGAACATGAAACTCAGAGATCAGGGCCATGGACTCTGGAACACAGAAAACGCAGAGGATGAAATGCAAATGAACCAGCAACAAACAGAGGAAGCCACAGGGCTTAAATACAGAGAGGCATAATGAGGGAATGAGACAACGGAGGAGAGCACAGCTGGAATTAATCACACATAACCAGACAAAGGGGAAGGGGAAAACTCAATATACTGAACATGGTACAAGGACTATCAAAATAAAAGAGCAAGCATGTCAGTGCAAACAAGACACGCGAGTTTACCACGGAGACTGGAGGAATGAAAACAGAGACAAGACTAGACACTGAGACATGGAGACAAGAGTAACTAAACGTGGAACCACAGAAACCAAGAGACTAGAAATTCTAAATAATAATGACAGCAAAGACTATTAATTAGGGGTGTCCAAGTCCAGTCCTCGAGAGCTATTGTACTGCAACCTTTAGACACATCCTTGTTCCAGCAAACCTGAATCAAATGCCGGCTTGTTATCAGACCTTGCAAAACTTGATGGCATGCTGAAGAGGTAATCCAACCATTTGATTCAGCTGTGTTGGAGTAAGGATGCATCTAAAAGCTGCAGGACAGTAGCTCTCGAGGACTGGACTTGGACACCCCTGCTATTAATAATACAAAACACTGGGTCACCGATCCAGGACCATGACAGCCATTAAGTTTCTAATACGGTTTAAGTAAGAGTTCAAGGAGGATGGTGAAGAGAAGAAAAACATAGGGAAAACATGTTGGGTTAGCATTTACATGACTTTCAGTGAATCGATCTATGAAAACGTAACACATCCTTTGTAACCCATTGCAAATTTCAGCAATCACTCAAACACGTTTACAAAATTTTTGACAGTTAACAGCAATAATAACCTGAAATCCAGATTCTAGTGGTAAGAGCAATGTACATAGGCAGAAGTGCACCAAACCCAAGGCAAAAAGTTTGTAATGGAGCCTTAGATTGGCATACATTGCCAAGTATAAAGTATGCAGAGCCCAAACACATTACTTGAAAAGTTTGTATCAATGTCAGTTTATTGTAAGTGGAGAAATTAGGGCAGGCAGGGTGCCTTAGCATCTGCTTTGTATTACCTCTTCTTTCAGCCACTCCTTTTAGGGGTCCCCACAGCGAATCACCTGCCTCCATCTCATCCATTCCCTAGCATCACTGTCTGTTATCAACCCTCTGTATGTGTTTTGTAATACCACTATTTGTTCTTATTTGTTCAATCAAATCCCCTTTACATACAAAAAAGCAAACTTTTATGTTTAAAATGGCTTATTTCAACTTGAATTAATAGTAACATATAGTTGATATTTAGTGATGCTTTTTATAATTTATTAGAAATGTATGAGAAATATTTTAAAATATAACGTATATTTCTCGATACTGCACAAATTATACATGCACTCAAGCTTTTATTGCATACACAAATGTGTGGGAGTTTGTGTGCTTAAAATTTGAGCTTGCACTAATGCACAGCAATGTGGGACTTTATTTTTAAACTCATCTATTGTACAGGACTCTGACCATTAAGCACCTAAGACTCAACTGAACTGTCCTCCCATCATTTGACAAAGGCTTACATAATGCTTCATGCTATAGCAGGCAATAAACATATCCTCTATCTATATCTATAGCCTCCATTGTTATAACTTCCCCACTCATTCATCATCATCTTCCATATAAATATGCCTGAACTGATAGCAAAGAGGTGCTGTACCAAAACCTTCATTGTGATTGCTCTGGTCACTAGCGAAAGATGCAGTATAACTTTTAGTTCGAAAAGTCTCCATTTCCATTTTGCACCATACTGTTTCAAGTTTCAATACAGGTCGGAGAATATGTGACGACTGTTTCTAGACAAGTCAGCATCTTCCATGCAGTTCTGGGAATCTTCCAGCAACCAATCATAAGGAGCGTTTTGGTACAGCGCCCTCTTTAGAACTCTTTAAAACTTTAGAACACCGACTGTTTAAAGAATGAGGTTGCGACTAGTCTCTAAGGCTGTGTGAATGGGGCCTTGTTCATTTGGCAGACAAGTTAAGCCAGATTTTGCATTTGCATTGATCCTGTATTTACTGCTATCTTATGACTGTAGTTGGGTGTTGTCTCTCAAAACTATGGCTTGGCTACCTACCATTGAATCTGCAGTGCCAAGTAGCCAAGCACAGTTTCAGTTAATGATAAACATTTTAATGATCACGTCTTTATACTGTGTATTTTAAACACTTGATATGCAAAGTAATAATTATAATACACCTAACATTTTGTAGGCACAGGAAGCTGAAGTAGAACAAAATTACAAAATGATATGTTTCCATTTGTGTGTTTGCTGTGTTAAAGTTCTAAACTGCCCATTAAGACGGTTTGGTAAGGACAGAGAGAGGTCATCGAGTCTACTTGCCTTTTAAACTGGACAGCAGCAAATACTGGCAAGCATCCGTGAAAACAAACAGAAAAATAATTAAAAGTTACAATTAAATGTGAACACACCAAAAAAAAAAAAAAGAATTCAATTCACAGATGAGGCAATTACCCAGAAGAAGACCAAGCTGAATGCAAGACAGTAAATATAAGAACATGCTGGAGAACACTGGACGCTAAGTCACTCTGGGAGTCTGTTAATATGGGGCGATGAGAGAAAGAGCACCCTGTAATGAGTTAGTTATCCAACACCTGCAGCCGGCTCCAGAGATGTCAGTTAGTAATTAGTCCAAGTTTAGGCTTACTTCTCCTGAGTTTCGCTCATGAGTTTGTGGATTAAACCATGCAATAAGAGCTGATGATGGCAAAGAACTAGATAAGCACCAAATTAGCACAACATTAATGCAGGTCATTATTATAGCTGCTGAAATTTTACAAGTCTGCTCTGCTTAGCTCTCCGCTTCATAAGAAGGTATTTACTGTATAATGCTAACTGACATATAGAGGTCTCCGGAGCAGTAGTTACACAGACAGAGTAGGATTAACTCACTGCCTCAACTCTCTCTCACGCAAGTATCCTCTGCTCTTTCATTAAATGAATAAACCATCCCTTCACTCATTGGCAAGGAGAGAGAAAAAAATGGAAGCTTTTTTTTTTCTTTGGTAGTCTGGCATGAAAATAAAGTGGCAGAAACTTGTTACAGGAGCAACATATGAAGCTTCAAACTTTAATTTTCATAACGGTTGGATTACGTTAATCCTAAACACGGAGCAAGGATCTGACAAATGCTTTATGTGACTCAACAGGAATTAGAGTATTAAACATTTTAAATGGTTACCATGGCTCACAGTGAGAAATGAGAGATGAAGAAACCTGCACTATTGGGCTAAATGTATGCTCTTCTTTTTTTATTACCATGTTTCACTGCAACGATATATTACATGGAAAACAACACATAACTAAATACCAAACTATATTTTGCTGTTCATAGAACAGATGGAAGAAGCACTTTTACACAATGAATGAATCCCCTCCATTTTCATTTTAGCTGTTACAGCTGGTACTGAATATTCAATTGAATTGTGGTTTGCAGTACTATGTTATCGTTTCTTTGGCTATTGACCAATGACTACTTCCACTTTATAATTTTTAATACCATCTCTCAGGAGTGTGGTATTATAGAACAGTATCTCTCACACCTACTGGGGGGACTATACTGCAAAAAATAGTTCATCCTTCTTTGTTTCGCATGTATGTCCACCTTCAGTTAATAACTCATCCACCTCTTTAAATATTTCACTAGGGAAATAATCTCAGACACTGGGAGAAAAGGAATTATCTAATATTATCACAGCTTTGGCAGCACACAATAAGGTGCTAATTAAAACACTACAGCAAGACAAAAGCGTGTGCGCATGAAAATATGGCTAGAAACGTGTACACGGGCCCAAGTGCAACTGCAGATCATTTGCCAGTTGGTCATTAAATACTTTTGCAAAACAAAGGGAAAAAACGAGATTGGTTTGTGAATAAAACTCTGCTGTGATCATTTTATGGTGTAACTCTCATATGCCTTCATGGCTCTACATGAATATTTATTTAGCTATTTTACAGCTTACACTTACAGATTTGCTCTTTTACTTCTTCTCAAAACTTCAAATTTTCAAAATGTTATAAATTGTATATGCATTATCCATATAGAGTAGACTTAATCTGGGAGTTACACTGTAGAGTGTATTTCTTCCCTATAATTCCTATAGTCTCTCTCTTTTACTTTTTAATAGTTTTCGACTAAAGCATGTTGCTTTTGTTTCTTACATTTGCAAAACCTAGACAGCTGCCTACATCACTATATAGGCCCATATAGACATCTGTATTACAGTTTTGATTCACAAGTACAACCAAATGCAGACTCATGGTGGACAGAATAAAACACCCAAGTCCAAAATCAAATCCAAAAGCAACCTCCAAAACAAAGACCCAAGCAGGCAAAACAAGGAGCACATGAGAGGAGATACACAGATGCTAAAACAGAGAGTAAAGGGAGGGATGGGACTATTTATGTACAAAAGGCTAATCAGGGGAGAGGAAAAAGGAGGGGAAAGAGACACAGCTGAACATAATCAGGACAATACCAGGGGGAAGTAGAACTCAAAAAAAGGCACAAGAGACAACTAATTTTCAAAGTAATACAGGAAAACATGACAAAGAGCCCAACTACTGCAGAGATGAGGAAACCCATAATGAACAAAATATAAAGAAACACTAGGGAGGCTAGGGCAATAAGGAAATTAAATCAGGAATTTAAAAATGCAATAAGCACGAATAATCTGAACTTTAATCACAGGAAAAGAAAACCTAAACAGAAATTCAAACCATAAGACAACTAAACCGAAACAAAGATCAAATCCAGGTACACATATAGATATCTTTATTTTGCAGCAACTACATTCTGCAGATTAGGAAGGAATGTTAATGAATGGTCACAGGACTGAATGTTAGATTACACTTTCCTTTGATATGTTAATTGATGGTTAGCCATGCAGCAATCTGTAATTTTAGCCTTGCTTTCAGTTGAGATGTAACATTATCGAGGTTGCCAGAGAGAGAAAAATGTTGATGAGGTGATGTTCATCTACTGGATTTGGAGCTGACAGGCTGTGAGGGGGCTGACTTCTTTCTCTGTGTGAGATGAGCATCTCTGAAATTGAACCTCACCAGCCCACAGTCATGCTAACAATTCATCCTCATTTAGCTAATGAACATCCTCCTACACTTCCCATCTCTTTTGTCTCCCCCCGCCACCCGCCACCCTCTCTCCATCTCTTTTCTTCTCTGCACTCCATCTCCCTTTCTGACAAACTCACTGCCTCCTCTTCCTCGCTGTCTTTGCCTGGTTCTCGACTCTCAGACTTTCTCGCTCGCAACAACTCCCTCCCTTTCACTCAATTTCCAATCCCCTCCTCCACCAGTTCTTCTCGTAATGCTAATTACAGTAACATGAAATCATTAGAATAGCTATCACAATCTCTGCCATGGTAATTCCATAATCATTACCGTCTATGCTTGCAGCCCTTGCAGCTACGCAGGAGTCACTGCAAGAGCTGGACTACCTGACTCCATCTACATTATTACTAAAGTATTATTGCCTAGGATCTATAGCACCAGTAAACAGTGGAACTTCTGTCTCTGTGTATGCCCACATTACCCTTAGGATGGTGTCTCAGCTGCTAGCCATCAGTTTCAGAGCTATTGCTGGAACGTGTTCACATGCACACAACACTGAAAGGTAATCTTTCTTTACACAGGATTTTTTTATTTGTAGAGATGTACCAGTAGAGTAAATAATAAGTAAATAAAACCCGCAGTTGAGATGACGATACCTGTTATCCTTAGGCAAAATTGGAAATCTGATGATTTTAACAATAGCTTCTGCATAAATTATAGAATATTTGAGCAAGATCTTCAGCTGGAAAATTACCTGTGCAGTTTAGATGTGTCAGGGTCCTGGGACTGGGCGACCCAGGATCCCTGGGCAGTCATGGACCTGTGTATTATTATTATGTATTTTTGGTGTCGTTTCTCCTTCTCTGTGCGTGTACATGTGTGTTTCTCTGTGCTGTGTTAGTCTGTGTCCCACTCATATGTTTAGGCGAGGTATGGGTGTGTATGTCTGCGGGTGTGCCTGGAGGATGGAGCTCGGCCACCTGCAGGCCTGAGGGGTGTGGCCCTGCGGAGGGACTGGCCACACCCGAAGCCACACACCTGCCGCTGATCAGGGCTCGTCGGGGGAGCTACTTAGGAGAGTCTTGGAGCTCCCACCGACGCGGGATCATTTCCTTGAGACTCCACGTTAGTCGTCCCATTGAATTGAGTTAATGTGTGTAAGTGTATGCCCGCGGTTTTTTGTGTCCTGACGGCTGCGTCTATTGTTTCCCGCAGGAGGAGCGTGGAAGGCACGAAGAGCAGCGAGCACCGGGGGGTGCTGACACGGGAGCGGAGAGCACAGAGACACGAACTATTCACGCAGAGACACGACACGGGAGTCTGGGAGAACACGGGGATTTATTGTTGTTTTTGTTCCACTCGGTAAATAAACACACTGTTTATACATAGAGCACCGCGCCTGGGTCCTCCTTTCCCCACATCCCCACGGTCTGCCAGCCAGACCGTGACAGAATGATCCCGCCACTTATGGACCCAGCGGTCTCCGAGGAGAGGCTCAGGAGGGAAATTATGGACAAAGTGTACCGTATGTGTGACTTATGGTGGGAGAAGCCTGCGGAAGGTTCGCGTCACGCCGTGGAGAGGCGGCTGCAGGAGATGCTTTTTAAATTCCCCTGGCTGGTGGACTCCCTTAATGCGGTGGTCCTGGACTTCCTACTTCCCACCCTCCACCTCCACTCTCCTCCTCAGGCTGCCCACCAGCTCGGACAGCTGGTGGATTCACTGCCTGAGACGCCGGCCCCGACGCCGACACGGAAACGACGTTCGCGCCGCCAGCGTTCCTCACCGCAGCTAAATCCACAGACATCTCAACAGCCGGCTGTGGTGAGTCATATGGACAATTCATCGTCACTCACCTCAACTGTTTACTCTGGGGCTATGTTTATACGGTCAGCTGCCCAGCCGGTAGCCAAAGCGCAGCCCGCGGCCCAGCTGGTCGCTGTACCTCAGCCTATCGCCCGGCTAGTGATCCAGCCGTCACCTGCTGAATCATCCCCCGCGACATCTACCTCACCGCTTACCGTTTCATCCTGTTCACCATCCACATCACACGCTCAGCCATCTTCTCCACCAGCAGCAGCCTCCATTCCACTGCCCACTCCAGCGGCCTTGTCCGGAGAGAGCGACCTCACCCGCGTCCAACGCCTGATGGACTGGGTAACTCACACCACCAACGCAAGGGCAGGAGTGGTGGGGTTAAACGCCATCGAGGCAATCCTGGAGGGAAACCCCTACCTCGGCCAGCTCAAGGGAGTTTCCGCCTGCCTTTGCACCCTGCGTAAAGCCCGGGGGGTAGTGCAAGCTCGGGAGACCTCAGACTTCGTCCAGCTGCAGCAGGAGCTCAGCATGCCCGAGCAGGAGCTCAGCGAGCCGGAGGAGCCCGCACCGTCAGCTGAGGCGCTCAGCGAGCCGGAGGAGCTCAGCATGCCCGAGCAGGAGCTCAGCGAGCCGGAGGAGCCCGCACCGCCAGCTGAGGAGCTCAGCGAGCCGGAGCAGGAGCAGCTCAGCGAGCCGGAGCAGGAGCAGCTCAGCGAGCCGGAGCAGGAGCAGCTCAGCGAGCAGGAGCAGCTCAGCGAACCACCAGCAGAGGAGCTCGGCGAGCGGAAGGAACAACCGGCGCTGCCAGCAGCCGAGGAGGGACCCGCTCAGCCGGAGCCGGAGATCAGCGGACTGGAGGGACCTCCACGTCTAGCGCGGCCTCCTCGCCATCTACGTCCGGTGCGTCCACGTCAGCGATCGGCGCGTCATGGACCTGGTGCCACGCCTCGCTGTTGCTCACCGGAGCAGCGCCGCCGCCACCGGACCCGTGGCAGGCCACCAGAACCGTTCCGCCGCCACCGGACCAGTGGCAGGCCGCCGGAGGAGCAGCGCCGCCGCCACCGGACCCGTGGCAGGCCGCCAGAACCGTTCCGCCGCCACCGGACCCGTGGCAGGCCGCCGGAGGAGCAGCGCCGCTGCCACCGGACCCGTGGCAGGCCCCCTGAACTGTTTTGCTGCTGCTGCCGGACCCGGGGCCGTCCGCCGGAGCTGCTACGTCGCCGCCGTTGGGCTCGAGGTAGGCCCCCTGAACTCTTTTGTTATGTTGATGGGCCGCCTGAGACTGTTTTGTGGCGTTTTTTCTTTTTGTTGCTCCGCTGCGGGATGCGCGGTCGGACTCTGGGACTGTGACCTTGGGGGGTTTGTTTTCTTTGGGGGTTTTTGCTTGTTTTGGTTCTGCCCTCCGTCCTGGACCTCCCGCCGCCCGCCCTGGGTTGGTTGTACTGTTTTTGGTTTGTGTTTTTGGGTTGTCGGGAGCCGACCCTTAGAGGGGGGGTACTGTCAGGGTCCTGGGACTGGGCGACCCAGGATCCCTGGGCAGTCATGGACCTGTGTATTATTATTATTATGTATTTTTGGTGTCGTTTCTCCTTCTCTGTGCGTGTACATGTGTGTTTCTCTGTGCTGTGTTAGTCTGTGTCCCACTCATATGTTTAGGCGAGGTATGGGTGTGTATGTCTGCGGGTGTGCCTGGAGGATGGAGCTCGGCCACCTGCAGGCCTGAGGGGTGTGGCCCTGCGGAGGGACTGGCCACACCCGAAGCCACACACCTGCCGCTGATCAGGGCTCGTCGGGGGAGCTACTTAGGAGAGTCTTGGAGCTCCCACCGACGCGGGATCATTTCCTTGAGACTCCACGTTAGTCGTCCCATTGAATTGAGTTAATGTGTGTAAGTGTATGCCCGCGGTTTTTTGTGTCCTGACGGCTGCGTCTATTGTTTCCCGCAGGAGGAGCGTGGAAGGCACGAAGAGCAGCGAGCACCGGGGGGTGCTGACACGGGAGCGGAGAGCACAGAGACACGAACTATTCACGCAGAGACACGACACGGGAGTCTGGGAGAACACGGGGATTTATTGTTGTTTTTGTTCCACTCTGTAAATAAACACACTGTTTATACATAGAGCACCGCGCCTGGGTCCTCCTTTCCCCACATCCCCACGGTCTGCCAGCCAGACCGTGACAAGATGATCCTGCTTGATGTTATTTGATGACCATCACATGTGGGTACTGGGGACTTCCAGGACTTAAGGGCAGATTTCTTGGTGTTGAATATGTGGGTCATTTATCTAAAGATATCACAGTGAAGCCAAATGTGCCATTCATTTCTTTTCTTTGTTTTCTTTCTGTGTGTGTGAATGACCTCCTGTCTTTTTTGTGTATGTCTTCTCTTTTACCGCAGGAGAAGAAAGTGAAGGAAAGCTGATGGTTTTTTCAAATTAAATCCTACAAGACTAACCTTGTGATATCACGGGTCTAATCATTGCAAGCAGCAGTCTTAATCAAAGCAGAATATACCAGACTTGAAGACTTAACTTTTCTGAAGGTTTTGGGAGTGTTTTTCCATAAGTACAGTTGTGATTTCATTTCAGGACTAATAGGTATAAAGAATCTATCTCTATAAAGTCCCCCTACTCATTCATTGCCATTGTCACAGCTTCAAAGAGTGTGTGCGCGTGTGCTGATTGGCACAGATTAGTCTTGGCACTCTTGAATGCATTTATTTTTGGCCTCTTGTAGGAGACCCTTTTGCTTACTCACGAGCACAAATAGAGGCAGCAAAAAGATAACACAGGAAATTCAGTCCTGTGCAGTTTTAGTTGGATTTCATGATATGTAATTGGCTAATTAATACATGCAAAGACTTGATTGCTTGATTAGCGGTGACTAGCTGATTGCTCAGATGAGAATCTAGGAACAATGAATGAATACACTTAGCGAATAATATCACTTCTGTCTGACAAAGAACAACTTAATGTGCTTCTGGATATGCTGCGGCAGAGATGACCCCTCTCTCTGCATGTGTCCAGGCTGGCCATGATTCCGCATACATTACCCTTGAATCAAGGCAGCCAGAATGGCAGAATTTAAAAGAGGCTCCCTCTTACTGACATCTACTTGTATTCTCTACCAACTGTGGCTCTATGAAATTTCTTACAATCCAATTTACGTTTCATGAGGTGTCAGAGCCAAACACAGCGCAGGAATAATACTGTCAGCAGGAACACAAAGGTCACCTGTTGTGTGGACATAATGCGCAAATTCTGTCAGCTACGCAAACACACAGGAGCACATGGGAGAGAATGAACACAAACGCGGGAGGATTCTGGCTTCGTGACTGGCAGGTGTCTGTGGCATTGACAGATATGATGGAACTGGCTATTATACAATAAAGCAGCAAGTCTCAGCTAACGCTACCTGACACATTGCTACCTCACCACTATTTTGACCGTATGCTGACCGCTCGTGGCTAAAGTTACTGCAAGCCTTTCACATTATGATTCTGATCCAAGGTCTGACATTGTGCTTCTCCTTCAGCCTCTCAGGTAATAATTGGTCTTGAGCTATAATCTGCATGTAAACCTAGGCTCAGTCTCTGACAAGGGATTAAGATGACAATGTTGCCAAAAGCCATGAATGCACACTATCTGTCCCGCACTTTTTCCTTCCCAAATCTGACCCCGTCAGAGCTCTCCTTTTCAGGTAGAAGAGGATTAAAGGATGAGAGAAAAATAATGAAATGTGTTTTTTGACCTCCACAGGACATAGATAGGCAGCAGCAGACATCACATACTTGATTCTGATGTGGTTTATATTAAGCTAACTTTTACAAGACACTGATCCCTCTATTATTACCTTGACGCTCTGAGCTTCTATAGGAGCACTGATAGGCTCAAAGGCCATTCTGCTAAGCAGGACATTTCCATTAGCTTGATGAAAGATGACATTTCAGTAATCTGAGTGGAGATTTTTCCAATAACTACAACAAAAAAGGATAGTGTAGAGAAAAAAATATAACAACATTTTTTAAAAACTAAACATTATAGAGCATAAAGAATGAAGACATATTCTCAGTGTCATGCAAAACTGACAATGTAACTTTAAGTGAAATACAAAAATGAATTCATATCTTAAAAATATATGAGTCACAAGTAAGAAGTGAAGTTATTATAATTCCTTATGTTTTCTCTTAAGTCTGTTATTGGTAATCAGTAATTAAGTTCTTATGCTTCTGTAATGCTTAATCCATCAGTATGCACAAGCGTTTTCACAAAATGATATTTTAAATGGTAAAATATATTGTTGTTAACCCTGAATTTTCTAATTTTGTTGTTGCTGCCTGTGAAGTTGTGTGTCAACTTGAGGAGGTCAAGATAGCCCTGTTGCAAATGAGTATCTCATCCAGCAGTAATTTCTAGTGTTAATTAGTGTTAATTAGTATCTGAGTATTGATCTGAGTACTGATAATATTTTTAGTCTAATAATATTGTTTCCCATTCAGACTCATATAGTTTGGCTACAGTGACAGATCATAGGACGGTCCTTCCATTACGACAGCTTCTCTTTCGTATTGCCACAGCTACAACTTCAGGCATTCACAGGCCTTATAATAAACGGCTCCTCCTCCACACTAAAGTCAGCACCTAGACTGCTGTGGGATGGGTTCCTTGCAATTTGTCAGTCCTTGCCCTCTCACAGCCCCTTGCCCAGCATTTTGTTCAACACATTTTTCTTTCTTTTCTAAAAATATTCAGTGGATTAAGGGTCATTTGTGAAGTTATACTTTAATAAAAATAGCTGCGGTGGCGGTGGGTGAACATCAGCTACGTTGTACTATTTTGAGAGATTTTGGTAGAAATACTGGTACAGGAAGTTTTGAACTTCCAAAGGCTGCTCAGTGGATTTTAGTGGGGAGAGGTTAAAAAAATGTGTCAGTTCACTGCACTAGCAAACCTAAAGAGGATGTCTGCACACCATGACATGACACAGCAGTCAAGGGGGATTGAGAGACAGCGTGGCCGGGATAGCGATAAGAGCAATGAAGAACGGTCCAGGTTTGACCTCTCACTTTGATCTAGCACACTGGATTCTCTGTGTGTGTGGTATGTGTTTAAAAAAAATGGAGACAAAATAAAATAAAACCAAATGCTTCCTTCTCTCCTTAGACCATCAAAAGAACTTGTGTTGAGGTATGCTCTGTCACTGATGCTGTGCCAATGTTTCTCTCAAAGACATACAGCCAAGGGCAGCGTGGAAGAGGGAAGGCAGGCGCAAAGAAACAAGAAGGGAGTGGTTTTAGCACAGGGATCATAATAATAAGGTTTTCAAGTCCTCCCTCAGCATGTGGGAGAAAGATGAAAACAGAGAAGCCCAAAAACCCTTTTCGCCCCGCAAAGAACAAACAAATGTTAAAGGCTGTATACATTTTCTCCTCTGACTTTATATAATGTGAAAAAATACTTTTAACCACCATTTATTTGTATTCAGTTAATTATGAACAGGATTCCCATTTTAACCCTCAGACACACACAGGTATCTATATCAAGACGGAGAGAGCAGCCATTACTGGATGAGAGCACCGAGGGGGGAGCGCTCCTTCCCACCCTCGGCTCTTCTTGCCTGAAATTCCAGAGGGAGGAGAGTCATTGATGCCTACTTGACCTGTCTGGTTTACATATTCATAAGGGGATGGAGAAGATGGATATGGCCCGGTGTCCCATTTGCTCTAACTTAATTCTCCCTCTCTCACTTTCTTCCACTCTCTCCCTCTCCGTCTGTCTCACCCCACCTCCGTCTACTAACCCCCACCCCCAGGGTGCACGCAGAGGCTTACACAGCAGGAGGTGAGGGTGACAGACAGCAGGGCTCGTCGAGTCAGACTGTTGCCAGTCACTGCATGTCAGCACAGTGCACTATCAGGCGGCAACAAAATGAAGGTCACATGAGCAATGATGCCTCTTTGTCACTCAAGTATGGTCATTCGGTTAGACTACGTTATACAGTAACGGCTTTCTGGGAGTTTTCCGTAATATTTTGGGGATTGTCTATCCCTGTGATTGTCTGAAACTGCTAGCGTTGTCTAATTTTATCTTCCTTCGACATTATAAAGACATTTGTTTCAATTTTAAGATCTACACTTTTGCGGCACAAGACAAAACTTTGGGGATTAATGATGTTCAAAACTGTGTGAGGAACAAAAAAAAAGGAAATTGTAAATTATTTAGTTCCCCCCCCCCCCCCCCCCCCCCCCCATGTTATATATAAGATTTATATATAACCACTTTTTGGCATTGAAACTGGGCTATACATGATTAAACACACTTTTCATTGAGGCCTGGAAGAATGGTTACCCACAGAGATATCAGCTCTTGCTTATTACTTCCAGATCCTCGTAAATCACACGCACCCTTTGCTAAAAAAATGTAAAAAATGTAAAAAAAATCATAATTTCCATCTCATTACTTTTCTTGTTTTCCTACAAATGGAGAAAGGTTCCAGAAATAAACTTGAGAAACTGAAGGGACGTGAGAGACAGCGAACAAGCGCGCATAAGCCAAGAGGTAGAGCATAAGGAAAGATTGTGTGTCATGGCTTGGCATTGTAACAGTTGCAGATTGGTGGAGGAGGAGGAGGCCTATAACTCAGCATGATAATAGCCGAGGCCAGAGACCGTGGCTCACCTTGCTGCAGCTCTACCACAGTCCACCTTTGCAGCGTAAACACCTCTCATATGCTCTCTGGACCTCATGTGCTTCTCACACCTATCATCCCAATTATAGTTCTCACTTTCCATCAGTGGGCAGACGAGAGAAAAGATGCCGTTGATGTGCCCTCTCTCTCTGACAAGCTTAATAGAGGTTCGGTCAGTGCCAGCTTCTTCTTGGCAACCACTAAGATTCAACGATATATTTTAAACAGTAGTTGTGGTCACTATATAAAAGGAAAATAAATAAAAAATCTTGGTAAACCTGTAATCGGATGTGATTCTGCAGAACAGTCTTGAGAAACTTTATGTTTTGCTTATACAACAGAAGCATTTTTCCACTAGCTCGTTTATATGACAATTACATCGACTAGTATCTTCTACTACATTGCAGAATAAGGTTTTACATATACAGTACATCTGATCCACAAATAAAATTTTATAGTCTGAGTATTGATTTCAATACATACTGAAGTTGGGCTATGATATTTAGTTCTGCAGACGGAAGAGCTTGCTGTATGGATCACAAAACACAAAACAGCATTACTGCTTTTCATCCCCTAACCTTTACCAAATGCCTGTTGTTGTACCTGTGTTGCTTCAGGTCCGCTTACATGGATGAAATGCCAATTTAAACTATTCCCCCTCCTTAATCTCCTTTTCATTCGCAAACCTAAACAAACTTTAATCATAGCATTTTACCTGGTAAACCTGAGGCACTGAAAAGGTGCAAAATTAAAGCCATTCTGCTGATGCAGATCATGCGGTCAATAAATACTTCTCTCCTTTATGCCAAAAGAGCACAGATATTAAACATATTTTTGCTGTTTCACTTGTAATGCGTGTTATCTATACGAATATATGAGCGGCATATCCCTTTTCATTAAATAAATAAATTTCCTCAGTTGCTTTTTTGGTTTGGTTTTGGGTTTTTTCGTTTCCCCATCATTTGAAAATGCAGAGTTTTTTTTGTTTTTCTTTCTTTTTACATAAGAGACTGAACTAAGTGTATGTTCATAATGGCGTATACTGTTATAAAGATATCTTCAGAGAGAGCAACAAATGCGCACAAGCACCCAACCTTCTATAACTGAAATTTTAGCATACCTCAGCTGATAATAATGACCCTCCAGAGAGCTACATTAGACCATTATAGTCCTAATGGGTTTTTGTCACTCAACACTGCCTGGTGATGTGTATGCAAACAGCCCTTGTGTATTTTAGTGAGCCTAAGGTTCCTGTGGGAGCTCCCTGTACGTGCCTTCTCAATGCCATAGTCAGGATGGATGGCAGCTCAATTGAATAAAGAGGCTTACTGCTGCACAATACAGCCAACGTGGTGAATTCACAATGAGGACTGGATTTACACCCTGCGTCTGTGTGTGTCTGAATTAGCATTTCGTACCTCGCCTTTTCTCTGCATGTGCATGTGCATGTGTGTTTATGGTAGGTTTCATCACCAGCTAGGACCTCACCATAAAGCCGCAAGTCTCCCAGTGGAAAAATATTGGTCTTGTTATTGAGCGGTGTCCGTGCTTTAAGTGGACCACAGCCCAAATAAAGATTTTGTGGATGAAAGAAGGGAGAGGAGTCATCAGTGGAGATTTATCTGATTCACCCTGCTTGCTTTGGGTGTGGCAGGGGAAAGCTACCTGTATACAAGAAGTGTGCGACACTGGAAATACAAAACCAAAAAAGGAAAAGGAGTGAAAGTCTGCATTAAGGCACTTCTTTATAGACATTTTAAAAATCAGAAGAGAACATGGGGATTCTGGACACGCAAGGCACGCTAAGCTGGGATCCAGGCAGACTATAAAATTCACCCATGCTTCCTTAACATTCATGATATTGTGCCAGGCGGCAGTCATAGCCGAAGTCTTTGTTTGGAAGTTTTTGTCATTTGGGAGCGAAAATTTGATCCAAGATTGTTATGAAAGCGCTTCCCTAGCAGTGGTGATGGGAAACAACAGGACAGCACTAATTCCACACCTGCCGTCAATACTGCTCCAGATTTACTACAACAATAATCTTGCGAAAGGCTAATTGCATGCTTCAAAAGTGTCCGGTCCTCTGAAGCCTCCTGTCTGTCTCAAAGGGCAGGATGTTCCACAAACCACAGACACAAAAAAATTAGATGCAAAATTATCAATAATGACAGTGTTTGGGTATCTGTGAATGTATCTTCACATACTAAGCTGGCAGCTCTCAGCATTATTCTCACTTACAAACAAGTGACCAAGAGAATGAGGGGATCGATTTGTCTCAGTCTGTTTCTAGTGTGAATGGATCCCAAATTCCTTATCTCGTCAAAACACTGAAACTCCCTGTCTGCTGTGAGCTGAGATGCTTCCATTATTTGCCTATGAATCAGTATTTAGGGAGGGGGAAAAGCCAGCAGAATATGGTATTATCTGAGTAGAAAGACTGAGTGGTATTAACCAGCTGGAAAGACTGTTGTGTTTGTGTTTCTACGCACTCATGTGGGCTCGCACGCATGTGGTGGAAATTGCAGGCTGAATGAACAAAAGGTTTGGGTGCAAGTTGATTAAGTGTATCCAAGAAATCACCAACACACACACACACACTTCCACAGTGTACACTACAAAGCTAAGATAGCATTCTGAGTCAAGCCTCCAGTCGTCCTCTTCATCTCCTCTTCTCACCACTCTCCTTCTTTCCCCCCCACTTTGTCTCTTTCTCTCCATCTGTGTCAGTGGAGGTTGTTACATCTCAATCAGGCTCACAAAGACGCACAGGAGCACCTCCTCTTTGTCTGCCGTCACCCTCATTCAGAAGTAAGTCACTTTTCTCTTTTCCTTTCTTCTTTCTCCCCCTCTCTCCACTGAGTGCGCATTTGCTTGTCCGATAAAACGGAGGAGGTGAGACGGGGATGTCATACAGTTCGTCACTCTCTCTCTCTCTCTCTCTCTCTCGCTCTCTGTTCTCTTTACTCCTCACCCCCTGTTTGCTGTCTCTTATGACTAGCTCGTGCTCCGACTGGTGAACAACCCATCTATATTCTATCGAGATTACAGGGGCTTCGTGAAAGTGAAGGCAAGGAGATAGTCATGTGAAATGTAAACAGGGAGACATTGATTTGCTTTCTGAACTCGGTGTGTTTTTTATTTTTTATAATTTGTCTATGTGTCTGTGTTGCTGTGTGCATGTCATGAGTCTATTTGTCTGTCTGCCTGTTGATGACTTGTGATTACTTGCCCTTACTCTCAGAATGTGCTACATTAATTCTGCTCTTTCCTAGGCGCAGTGCATTAAGATGCCCAGCAAGTTACAAATGAGATTTGGTTACATTAAAAATGAATGTCCAGGAAAAAGAAGTAGCATTTACATGCCGGACAAGCGTAGCATCATCTATCAATTCTTTCATACAGTGTTTTGCATGGTTCTTTCCTTTAAAAAAAAAAAAAAGGCTTTGTCTCAGCGGCTTAGTGTCCTGCTGGCTACAAGGGCGACCTAATCAGGCAGCAATTGGCAATGCCGCAGGAGTACAGTTTCTGCATCTCACTGATTATTTCATTGACTTATGGTTGTGATGGCTGGCAGCCTATCAATGCAAAGTAATTACAATAGGCCACTGTGAAGTTGAATAATTGATGTGCTTTTTTGGAGCTGATGTATGCTGAAAAACCTATCTGCCTCAAGTCCCGTCAGTAGTTTATCATGGGGTGAAAGAGGGGAGAGTGCAGAGGACTGCCAATGCTTAGTGTTGTAATAATGATGCTGGTCTGGGCCTGTCAGCACCAGGAGCACTGGGAGTTAGCTCCTAAGTTGGTTGCAGCTCAGCTATCAGCTTTAGCCTTGCCCTCGATCAATACCTGGAAGAGGAATAGCTCCGAGCTAAAGACACTCCCAAACTTTCAGACTGTCGATCAGCCTCCTGTTAAGAGTGTCAGCCATGCATGATGGCTCCTCGCCGCTCTCTAGTGATTAGTGACAATGTGAAGAGTACTTTGTGATTGTGTGAGCAAACTGTAACCAACTGAGATAAAGACAGAAAGCCATACAGATCAAAAACAGCACTGTGTTGCAAAAACACATGGTGCCATCAGTGTATGTGTGTTACTTTCGGTACAGGTGAGCGACACGACACAGGCAGCTCAAGTATTAGATTCATGAGTTTTGAAAGCTTTTCAGCTACACTGTACAAGACTGAACAAGTCTTTTTTTTACACTATGAGTCAAGACTTTACAACTCTGGAGAGTTATCAGGGTGTTATTTCTTGTTCTTCTGTCGCAGGTTATGGCAGGATAAATAGAATATATCAAATATGCCTACGTAGCGCATGGCAGCACATTGTGTTGGAGCCTCTGAAGCTGAGCAATATTTAACTTCTTTTGCCAGATGGCCCTGCATTTTCTGTAGGTATTCATATTTCTGACATCACTGTGCCAACGCAGTGCTTTTATTTAATAAATAGGAAGATTCATGCAGTGACAATGTCTGACTTGATATAGCCCAACCTGTAGTTGTCTGATTCCTTTTAGAGGTAGACACCAACACTGACTTTATTTCAGTCCTTTTTGTTTAGTCATAGATTTGTCCTCAGTGACTCCAGTCTATCATTTTCTGTGGTCTTTCAGTACTCACAACAGTAAGTGAAAACATCACCATTTAGAGTGCCTAGCGTTCTGCTCTGATTCTGACTATTGTCAATTCATTTTCTATGGTTATTTGGACAAACCCAGCCAACACTTGACATAAAATTTGTATCTCAACAGACTTTTATCCATTACCAAGTTCTCAGGTTGTTGTGTTCTGTAGCTTTTGTGGTCTATGAACACGCTGCCAATGACAAACTAATGTACTGTGAATCAAAGCTGCACTAAAAACATGTTCAGTCCCTACTGAGGGAGAATCCATTTCTAGTCACATCAGTATTGTTAGCTCACTTGTCAATAGGTATTTTTTCCAAGTACATCTAAAGTTTTTATTTAGGCTTTTCAGAGTGTTTGCTAGTCAAGTAGCTAAATAGCAGCATAGTCTAGGGGGGATTGATTGGGATCCTGTCATAATAAACCTCTTCCTCTATGTCTGGTTCTAATGATGGCTTTACATAATGTACCTTAGGGCATTCAATAAGAAAACAAGATGAAGATAATATTTATCCTGAAATAGGGCAGTTATAATAAGCATTGATTAGAAAGGCATACTTCTTGTTTTATTCCATTTTTCTATACTATTCGTGAACGTTCATGTTATTTTGTGCCAGACATAGGTCCCTGACAGTGGTTTTGCGACCGTCTACCATGATTTATTTTCTTTTCATGAGGCAAATAATCTCTCTTTTTGCTTAGTTGCCAAGGCTTGGCTGAGACTCTTGGTCAGTCTGCCGCTCTCCATGTCTCTCTTTCCTTCCCATACTCTATCTCGCTGCAGTGCCCACAAGCCCCAGAGCCAAACTCCACCCTGACTCACTCACACAGCATCCATTATGTATGGGCCAGAAATTGAAGAATAACAGGCTTGGGGCAAAGAAGTAAAACATAAATAAAATACAACAAATTTAGGGAGAGAATAAAGGAAATGGCAGTGGTTATATCTATATTTGTGTTTTGAATATGCATACCTTTTCAGCATTAGAAGACTGATATTAGCTAAAATATTGCTAAGATTATTCCACATTTTATGACTGCAAGCAGAATGTAACATGCAGTTAGGTGCATAAATATTTGGACAGACTTTTTTCCAATTTTGGTTCTCTACATTACCACAATAAATTTTAAATGAAACAACTCAGATGCAGCTGAAGTGCCGACTTTCAGGTTTAATTCAGTGGGCTGAACAAAAAGATTGCATTAAAATGTGAGAAACTAAAGCATTTTTAACACATTCCCTTCATTTCACGGGCTCAAAAGTAATTGCACTAATTAAATAACTAAAAATAAAATGTTCATTTCTAATACTTAGTTGAAAACCCTTTCTAACAATGACAGCCTAAAGTCTTGAACTCATGGACATCACTAGATGCTAGATTCCCTCCTTTTTAATGCTCTGCCAGGCCTTTACTGCAGCGGTTTTCAGTTACTGTTTGTTTGTGGGCCTTTCCGTCTGAAGTTTAGTCTTCAACAGGTGAAATGCATGCTCAGTTGGGCCAATATCAGGTGACTGACTTGGCTATTCAAGAATATTCCACTTCTTTGCTTTAATAAACTCCTGGGTTCCTTTGACTGTATGTTTTGGCTCATTATCTATCTGTATTATGAAACTCAGCCCAATCAATTTGACTGCATTTAGCTGGATTTGAGCAGACAGTGTGTCTCTGAACATCTCAGAATTCATTCGGGTGCTTCTGTCCTGTGTCACACCATCAGTAAACACTAGTGTCCCAGTGCCACTAGCAGCCATGCACGCCCAAGCCATCACACTGCCTCCACTATGTTTTACAGACGATGTGGCATGCTTTGGATCGTGAGCTGTTCCACGCCTTCTCCATACTTTCTTTTTACAATCATTCTGGCAAAGTTTAGCAAACTCCAATCTAGTCTTTCTATTCTTGAGGCTTATTAGTAGCTTGCACCTTGCAATGAATCCTCTGTATTTACATTTATGCAGTCTCTTCTTTATGGTAAACTTGTATATGCCTATCTCCTGAAGAGTGTTGTTTACTTGGTTGGCTGTTGTGAAGGGGTTTCTCATCACTATGGAAATGATTCTGTGATCATCCACCACTGTTGTCTTCCGTGGACGTCCAGGTCTTTTTGCATTGCTGAGTTCACCAGTGCTTTCTTTCTTTCTCAGGATGCACCAAAGTGTAGATTTCTCAGATTTTTTTTTCTGTTTTGACAGCTTAAGGATGACTTGTTTCACATGTACGGAAAGTACTTTTGATCACATGTTGGCAGTTCACAACAAAATCCTCCAAATGCAAGCAAAGAACCAAAACTTGTGTCAGTGTCCAAATATACAGTACATGGACCTAACTGTAGATACAGTGGATTTCAAATATTCAAAATAAAAGATGGCTCACTATCTCTAAGAGGAATAGCTCCAAGCAAAAGACACTCCCAAACTTTTACATTGTTGATCAGCATCCTGTCAGCAGTGTAACCCATGCATGATGGATCCGTGCTGCTTTCTATTATATGATTAGTGACAAGGTTAAGTGTTCTGTTAATAATAACAGGCCTGGAGCAAAGAAGCAAAAACCTAAATAAAATACAACAAATTAAGTTACTGATATATCTGTTATTGTTATAGTTACATTTATCTCTTTGCTATATGGGGTGGATTTGCATTGAGATTGTGCAGACGTGTGGTCACTAACCCCGTAACATCAACTTATCAGTCATTTGAATAGAGCCCAAGTGAATACGGCCCCAGTCACACAGGCCTAGCACTTAGACCCCCGGAGAGCAGTCATTTTGGTTTTCTACCTTAGACCCCCGCGGAGTCATCATTTTGCATTTCTACCTTTAAAAGCCGGAGAGCAGTCAGTCAAATGCTGGAGTCATTCATATGTATATTAGGTCGTTACCTAGGAATTCTGGAGGGAGGGGAGTGGGGGTGAGTGATTGAGGGGGTGGGGGAGTGGAGTGTTTCAGTTTGCCATCTTAGGGAGAAATCAACACATGTCCTTTGTATGTCCTTTGTTGCTGACATTTATTGATGAAAACAGTACAAAAAACCAACCATTTGTACACATATTTACAAATAATGATAAAAAGTGAGTGAGTACATTTCAACATTTTCAGCAATCACTCACAATCCTGGCACTGCCACGGTATCTGTCGTCTGCATTTACCACATGTGTACCTGTAGCAGTGAACACATCGCACAGTGGCCTGATTTTTTTTGCATCTGTGTTTGACCTGACACGTGGCCCTTTTTCCAGGGCTCGGTGTGGAGGGTTGTGTCCGAAGCAACTGATCTTTTCTTGCCTTCTTCGCAGCTACATGAGAGCGAGCCAACTCCCTTGCAAGCTCCACCAGGAAGTCCACCCGTCTTTCCTTCGTCCCGGTGCATGCTTGATACAGCACATGTGCATTCAGTGCTGCCATGTCAATCATGTTATAAAACACGGCGACTGGCCAGCGCCGTGTTCCTTTGCGGACAGTGTACTCCCGAACCATCTGGTCCATCACATCCACGCCACACTTTGTTTTGTTGTAAAGGGTGACAGTGTTTGGCTTCCTTTTGGTAGTGTTATCAGTCTGAACCACGCTGTGCATGCTGCTAAGAATATAGACTGTCTTCTTCCGTTTGGCCGCATACGCCGTCAGCGTGGCAGCAGAGGTTGAAAACACCTAAGAAATAAGATAAATTGTTATTTCCATAGCCCTTTTACACACAATGAAACACATAAACATAGAACCACAAAAGACCTGCAACATACCTGAGTGGTGAATTCATTGCGATCTGTCTGTCTAGTGGATTGAGGAATTTCCCTGCGAATCTTGTTGACTGTGCCGAGGATGGTGGTTTTCCGTCCAAGAAGTTTTTGTGCAAGTGAAAGCGATGTGAAGAAATTGTCCGTGGTAACATTTCTGCCCTTGTCTAGGAATGGTTCCATCAGCCTCATTACTACATTTTCAGAAAGTCTCTCCCCAGTGGGACGATTGGGGTCCTTGCCAAGATATGGGAAGACATTGCAAATGTACTTGGATTTTAGGTCGCAGGCCACCCAAAACTTGATCCCAAACTTGTCCGGTTTACTTGCAATATACTGCAGGAAACAGCACCGAGTCTTTGATGGGAAAAGCTGTTCATCAACGGTGATATGTAGACCAGGGTTGTAGCACGTGATGCAGTTGGTGACAAATGATCCCCACACACTGGAAATTGCAGCGAACTTATCAGTCTTTGCTCGATCACTGCGGGTGGATTTGTCATCAAAGCGTAGGTGTTGCATGATGTCTTGGAAGCGGTTTCGTGCCATAGTTCCAATTATCTGTGGGTTTCCCAGGTTTGCTGACCAGCAGTCATTTACAGATGGAAGCCTGCAAACCCCCCGCAAGATCACAATTGCAATAAATGCCATTAGTTCAGGGAGGTCCATGAACCAATGAACATGCTCCGTTTGCTGTGCATGTTGAATAGTCCATTCTTGAATGCTACGAAGCATGTCAAGAGTGACGAAACACAGGAAGCTCTGAAGGCGACTCGAGATACTTCTCCTGGCCTTAGCCGTTGGCTCTCTCAAATGGTTGGTTTTTTGTACTGTTTTTATCAATAAATGTCAGCAACAAAGGACATACACCCATGTGTGTTGATTTCTCCCCAAGATGGCAAACTGAAACACTCCACTCCCCCACCCCCACTCCCCTCCCTCCAGAATTCCTACTTAACAGCCTAATATACATATGAATGACTAGCCAATTTAGCTTCCACTTCCACCATTTGACTGCTCTCCGGGTTTTATAGGTAGAAAGGTAGAAGCCTGGGGATGCTAGACCGGTCAGTGACCCCTTGGCAACCAGATGTCACTAGGGAAAAATGTGTATTCCCCAGCTAGTTGGCAAAAACCTGCTTGTGATTGCTTGGCCGCTAGCATATTGTTGCACTTGTTTGCATCAGAACAACAAGTAGGAAAAGTGCAACACAAACCGCAAACAGGGACCATTTGCCTTCAAAGTAAAAGCCACCTACAGGAACACTGCCATCTAGACATATTTCCCTAGCATCCACTGACTGAATTACATTCAATATGTCAGCCAAATCCTGAGCATTGTACGCATAATATCACATGACTGTACACACAATACTGGTTAATCTCTTGAGCCAAGTGCAAAAATGATGGCTACAGTAATAAAATGCTGTAATTAATATAAAATAAAAATTCATAGCAGTTCATATTTACAAGCAAACTTCATCTCCACATCACTGCAACTTTATCTGCTGGTGACATCAAGCACTCAAGGTTGGTGATACTTTTCGTGGAATCCTCACCAAAACCACCACACACCTAATAATACTGCTAATAATAAGGGAAATCAGAAATATGATTAATGCCTAAATAACTGAAAGTAGGAATAGCATTTAGGTTAATATATCACGTATGCTGGGAATTTGTAGCAGCATGTTGTTGTTTGGTCCATATTACTGACTGTAATAATCATTCTTCTTACTGTGAGCACATTATTGAAATGTTTTGAGTTTTTATGTTTTGTTTTGTTTTGTGGTTCATCTTGGCCCTGACCTGCTTTCCTGCTACAAGAATCTCAGCCACGCCACTTCTCATTTGGCTCTCATTTTATGCAGACATCCCACAACCACATGACCCTTTTAACCACAACAAGAGACGAGGCTTAAATTGGCTATAAGACGTGGAATCAAAAGTGTCCTCATTTGGTTGGAAAATGAAAAGGCTGTGCATATTCATGCACATCGTAAATTTGAATTAATTTACAATGCAAATTATAAACAAGCACGACTTTATTTGGACGAATGCTCATTGAATGAGAGAAATCTATAACTATCCTCTATGGCAAGCTGAAATGCTTTTTCTCTAAAACACATTAACTGAGCTCTCTGACTGAAGTAAGGAGTTCTTTGTCAAAAAAAAGAAGAAAAATCCTGTACAAAGAAATGGATTTTGTGTCTCTTCCTCTTCTCATCCCCACAAAGATTAGGTTATAAGGTTTCTTCTCTTCCATCTCCTATCAGACAAAGATACCGACTACAAGGTTTTCTTCTCATCAAGAAAAAAATCCCCAATACATTTGCTTATGTACTCCAACAATTTAGGCATGTCTTTTTCTGGGAAATAGAAATGCCATTTCCTTTTCGCATGGCAACTGTTGGAAGGCACGCAGGTAGTCAAGCATGTGAGATAATGACTGCAATCGTGCAAAAACACACACACATTTACCTGCTATCGTTTGCCATTATTGGAAAAAAACTGAATGGTATATTAAGTCATTTACCTCTGCTTCATATCAGTAAAAGCATTCAGGTGTGGTTTATGATTCCACCTACGCTATTTGTTCCCTAACAGCACAAACTGACCTTAAAGGACAACAGCTAACCGGTCATGTGTTGGTGTTCTGATGTCTCTTTCACTAAATTTGCAAACTCAGATGTCATGTAGGGCCACTGCTAATCAGTTTGAAAAAAAAAAACAACCAAAAGAAAACAACTCGTAATACATTCTCTTTTGCATGTTGGAGAACAATACAAAAGGATGAACACGTCAAATAAATGAGAAGCAAAAGGATTAAATTACTGCTACTAAATAAGTCACTTAGTGTTTCGCACTACCTGCCTTCCTCTGCTGCCACATGCTCTGTCAGCAGATTAGCCACTTAAAATGCATTGGGCTTTCTTTCCGAAAGACCGACTGTTTGTAACAAATAAACCACATTAGCTATTTATTGCAGGTTCTACAGTATGGATGAGGAAGAGGACAGTTAGATTGTTACACAGCCTTTTTCTCTAAATTTGTTTGTATACGTGAACTCTGAACATTTACTGACAAGAGAGCGTCTGTGTCACTGCCGTCTCACTGCTGGTAATATCCAAGCTCATGCGCTTGCGATCATACATTACACCAATGGCAATGTCAGTTTAATGTATGATCTGACCTGATTTAGATGTTTGTGTTCTCACATGCAGCAAAAGCTGGAGAAGTTAAGAGCTATAGTGAAATGTGTGAAAGTGTCGTCTTAAGAGAGTCTTATTGCATCTTTGTTCCATCTACCGCAGATGAGCACAGTCTGGATGCATTATGAGAATTCATACAAAGATTTTTTTTTAACTAACTTGAATAGAAATTGGCAAAAGAAGGTTAAAAAAATTCAATACTTGAGAGCACTGGGGACTAAGACTTGTATAATTAATGTCCTTGCATATGGTGTCTTGCCAGCAATAGATCTCCTTTAATAGGCACACATTGTGAAATATATAATGGAAGGTGGTTTAGCACAGTCTCCCAGTCTGCCACTCTCACAGTCAAAAGATTGGTAGAATAAAATTACATTAGCATATTTAAACTATCCGTGCTTAGGAAATAAAGGTGTCATAAAACATTTATAACCACACCAAGTATATATATATGTAACACCTTACAATTCTAGAGCAGAGAGCGTTCACTTCCAAAGGGCATTCTGATTACTCTCATCCCTTTTTTAAGACAAACAGCATGCAGGCAAGAGCCAAATAGAAAATGCTTTGTATATACTGTGATATAATGCATAACAGTCTCAATATTCCCTTGTATTATTGTTCTTCAACACTCTTAAATAAAAGGATAAAAAAAATCTACGTTTATGTGTCTCGCTGCTATAAAAAATATTTTAGCATGGATAAAATTATGCAGGTTGCACCATTGCTGAAAGTTTTCAAAACATAAACTTGTCCTCATAAAAAGTACGTTTATTTCTTTTTTGATCTGGCTAGCAGGGGCTGGCATTTAGAGTAAAACACACAACAAAGCTGGGGTATTTTTTACTGCCTGGATACATTTTGATTGACATATGAGTGTGCAGTCTACATCCCTCCCTGATGATGACTGGTTTAAAAAAAAAAAAAACAAGACAGCTGAAACAGAAGTCCACTGACCAATGGGTGACTATGTTCAGTAGTAATTTTAATCTATCTAGGCGTATCTAGTCTGGGGTAGCTGTGCTGGCTGATAAGCTGACCAACTGGAAACAGGAGGCACCGGAGGCCCTGAGGTAGGTGGAGAAGGTGAAGACAGCATCAGAAAAGTCAAAGTGATGCTGCCAAGGGCTGAGGCCTCAGGAGCAGCACTACATCTTATCTCCTGCTGCCTCTCAGTAGACCTGCAGCCCTGATTCGGATGCAGGTCGTTTAGAGCAAGGAGGGCGGCTCTCAATCAAAGCAACTGGACTCTCTGAATCCTCGGAGATGCTGCTTTATATGAGGAGAAATGTCAGCAATGGTACCATTGCTCAAAAGTTTACAACCTGACAAAATTCTAGTATTTTTTTTACTGTTTCAGAGAGTTTTCTGTATCTGTCTGCCAAGACAAACAGGTAAAATAGGCAAAGTGGGACTAGAGAGACTAATTTATTTGAATTTCACATTCTTTGTGGCACAAATTAGAATTTGTTAGCTCTGTGTGACATGCATGATAAACTTCTTAGACGTACCTGGCTGCTGACACTAAGGGAGACAGATGACATGTAGTTACAATAAGAAACTTTGCTAAAACTTATGTGGTGGAACAACAAAGTGCCGCAGGTTTCCTAAGATTCAAAGACTAAAATAGCAAATAAACCCTGAACAGGTAAACAAATGAACCAAACTAGGGAAGCCGATCACTCGATCATTTTACATTACCGGAGGGAAGACACAGACAAAAGAAACGCGGGATAATATGGCATAGGTGTGTTCGATCACACAGTTAAAAGAGTGGGCAAAGGAAAAAGAAAGGAAAGAAAAACACAGAAGGAGATGTGGAAACTACAACAGAACAGGAAGTGACTAAAAGTAAGGCAGAAAAACAACAAAGACAGAAAGTGCACAAACAAGAAGACACTCAGAAACACGAGAGGAAACAAAATAAAACTAAGGTGACATTGTGGTGGACTTCCAAACAGCTTCAGCGGCAGTGTGCGTTCTGAAAGGAGTGTGAGCAGTGGAACGACGTGCCCAGCACTATTGTGAAATGGTAGTTGGTAGGTGTTCCAGACCATTGTCTACATTTTGTTGCTGTGAACTGAAACCAGGGGGGCAGTGTCTAAACTAAGCGGAACAATCAACAACTGGGCCTATTCTACTTGTGTTTGCGCTGTTGTTGGTTGTCGAGCTTAGCTAGTTGCAACTTTAATATACAAAGAACTTTACAGAAAATTAACCCAAACATTTCTAACTTTAACTTCATTGCAGGTATTGTCTGTGCTTCTCATAGGTACTTTTGATTATCTTTGATGGGTACATTTGCATTGTTTCCTGTCATTTCACACTCCTCTTCCTTTTAAAGCCAAATTTTGAACCAGCAGTCAGATTCAACCCATGCTCTTATTGTCTCTTTGAAAAACTGCAAAGAATGTGTGTCCCTGTAGCCTTTGGGTCACAATCTCCCCGTCCTTGTTGCCCAGTCTCACAGAAACCGCCATCAACACATGACCATAAATCCTTCATTAAAGGAGCTCAGCTTCTTCCCAAAGCACTTTTTTCAGCATCACCCTGGACCCTTACCACCACCGGTGAATGGTATGCTGAGCGTATTCCCCAATCTGCATGTGCACACAAGAAGCTTTAAAACTGTTAAAGACAGTGCATTTGTGCTGCTTATTCGATATTGCTGTGAACACCACTGCTTTAAGCCACCTGGGCAAACAGGTTATTGCCATATCAATCATTTACACCGGCATCCAACAGTTGAGACCACAGACAATATTGACCAACAGACTGACAGAGATTAATGCTGCTGCACATAAACAGACCTATTCACCGCCTCTTCTACCTATCCCCTTCACCAGACACCATCTATTCTCTTCTCTTCTCTCAGTTATCTGTTTTCTCCTGTACTCTTTAAGTCATCTATTTTCTATTGTGTTATTTGTCATTCTCCACTTTCTGTTCTTTTATTTTGTTATCTTTTTGCCTTGCTTTTCTTTCCTCCAGCAAGAATAAGAACAAATCCCAGTCTGCTAGCTGTGACTTAAGTTTGACTCTTTAAGCTGTAGAAAATTGGATTATATTAGGCATTAACCAATATATGAATAGAAAAAAAAATAATGACTGTAATGTCTAGTAATTTACTTGAAACCAGCTCATTTGGCTGAAAATACCTCCGAATTAAAAAGTGCATAGCTGATTGACATAATAATCCAAAGATATTATGAATACACAGAGGTATACTGTCCATTAGAAACAAATGTACAGAACCAAACATTGAGAGAGAACTGTGCGGTGCTATGGATAAAATAAGTATGAGTGCTGCAACAATTTATGACACTAGCATGATGATTCAGACAAGATAAAGCATAAATCATCTCATGAACAAGTTAGGCCTTTGCAAAAACTTTAATAAATCAGTCATTTACGCGAATGTGTTCCTGTGTGTATGTGCTTTTCAAACTACCTTGTGTTGTCATTGGGGGGGCATGCACAAATCTCTGCATAAACTAGGTCTACAAGCACTGCAGCCACAAATCCATGATTAATCCCCGATTAATTTCAGCAACAATTTCAGATCATAAATGCACAAAAATGTTGAAACCTTGGTTGTCTTAGAGAATATAAACACATGCTTTAACATCATGTCTTTTATCCTGTCCTCCTTCTTTCACCCCAACCGGTCGCGGCAGACGGCCGCCCCTCTCTGAGCCTGGTTCTGCCGGAGGTTTCTTCCTGTTAAAAGGGAGTTTTTCCTTCCTGCTGTCGCCAAAGTGCTTGCTCATAGGGAATCATGTGATTGTTGGGTTTTTCTCTGTGTATATTATTGTAGGGTCCACCTTACAATATAAAGCTACAATATACTTGAGGCGACTGTTGTTGTGATTTGGCGCTATACAAATAAAATTGAATTGAATTGAATTATTCTAATATGCATAATGATCAGAAATTTTTTGCACAGTTGTCCAAAACAACATTCAAAAATGCTTGAATTCCATCAATTTCTGGCCATTGTCCCACAGATGCTGATTCTTACATCCATAAAGTCTCATCTTGTTCTATACCTGTCTTGTTCAGAACCTTTGTTCCCCAATTTTTTTCATATATACTATGCTGTCAAGTTTTAAATGAGTGTATCTAATATTCTGTATCTATATTATTTCTGTCTATGCCTCGATTCTTTTTTCTTTCTGTCCTTTAACCAAGGAAACACATTTTCATTTCCTGGTTTCCTCTTTGGAAACTATAGTTTTGGTTTTTCCATTTGGAAATTCTCCTCCATTATTGCTTTAGTGCTGTAGTCTCTGCTGTACCAGGAGGTTCATATGTTTCCCTGCATAGGGAAATTGGGGCATGTGAACATGTAAACTGCAGATAGGGTCTGTTGATCTCTGTTACACTAATGGACACACTGGACGAACAAAATTTGCTCTGCACACATTTTATGAATCAATATTCTTGGACTTATTTTATATACATGATAAGAAAATGTCTATTAATGTACTCATGTAAGGCTCCGTGAGAGGGTAAGGCACCTATTTCAAATACCGTAGGTTATACTGGACGTGACTGAGAAAGTTAGACATCTCCCCGCAAATGACTGATGAACACATATTCACTTTAGATTTTTTTTAGCCAGAAAACCATGATGCCTGTTTTGCGAGCACATTAACCCCACACAGCCTCATGAGACCTTTTTCTGAGTTCAACGTTTACTTTAAAATGCCATCTCCAAAGATGGAAAACAGCTTATCAGCTTGTAAGTCATGTGTGAGGCATTTGAACTGTTCTAACCTGCAAGAAAGTTTAGGGAAGAGCAAGTCATGACATCCAAAGCAATTCTGTTTGTGCAGTAATGCGCACAGCTTCCTGGCTCAGTTATATTAGATGTTCCAAAGATGACTTGTAAAGCCTCCCCCACACACACACACACATCCTTATTTGCTTTTTTTTCATATACAAATAAATCCATATAATACATTGTATATCTGCATAGCATCCACATAATTACACTTAATTTGCCTCCACATTTTAAATTTAATTAAAGCTGGCTCCGGTTTTAATTTGTGTAGCTTAGCTGTATTGCACGCCAGGCTAATATGTCCTAAGATTTTTGGATGATTCACATGATGAGATGTTTTTCCATCTTTCGCAAACCTGAGGTAGAATCACATGCAGTCATCTAAACAGGATATTTTTGCCGCACGTGAAAATCACAACTTATTTTTATGCTTCAAGTCTATTCTCCTCAGTTTTACACACGTACCTATGCTGACTGTAGATAGGACTCCAAGCATTGTCAAAATGCAGGGGTCATACACTCAGTGCTGCACTTGAAAGCATCTTACGTGCACACAAACTAAAGGTGATTTTATTTTTTCTTCCAGTACAGAGAGAAAGAAGGAGATGTTTTAATGATAACTTCATCCCCCTGTGGCTGAAGAGCCAGATGAGTAAATCAAGTGAAACCAAGTGTTAAATGCATGAGAGTAGAGCTGATATATTATTGATGATCCGTAGCATTGCATGACCAACCACACACACACACACACACACACACACACACAAACACAGATATGCATGCACATGCACTTACAAACCATAAATGCAAGCTCAAGCACAAATACACAGACACTGCACATATAAAGCATCCATTATTCAGCTTACTGTATATGCATCAGCATGGAAAATTTAAGTTCTGGGCATGAACTGTACACTGGCAACAAAAACAATTTGCACATTTAAGGCACCTTTGAAAATGTGTGAATCCAGTTACAGTACATTTGATAGTAAATGATATTTATCTTAAAGAAAGATCACAAATGTCAAACAAACAAAGATATTTGGAAGTTATGAGTCATCCATTTCATTGACTTCAATAACTGTTATATTGATTTTCCTTAGGTTTACATCTAAGATTGTTCAGTCAATTTTAGAGCCAGTCATTTTAATCCAATCCGACTTTATTTATAGAGGACATAAAAAAACAACATAAAGTGCTTTTCAAAATACAAAAACATACAAAGAAGGAAAAACAAATAACATTTTAAAAAAAATCAATAAACTACTCTACTGTAAGAAAAATTAGGCATACACCAACCAACCTACTCCCATTTCCAACACAATACTGATATCTTGGGTCAGGGTAGCTTTCAATATTATTGTTAAATAAGTAGTCTGCATTTCTTTAAAAAACAAAGGAAAGAAAGAAAGAAGAAAACTGAGCTGTATTTCCCACTTTGAAAAAGAGATGCATCCCTTTATTTGGAATGCAAATGAAATTTTAAAAAGTATTGTCACAATTCATCTGATTAATTTGCACTAGTTTAATTTCAGCTCAAAGTGAGAGTCATTACTCATTAGGTTACTTCATACTGCCGTCATTTACAGTTGCTGTCTCTTTCTCCTTTTCCGGCATTTCTTCACACACACAGCTGAAGTAAAACAATTTCAAACGAGCTGATGACAACGTGTGTTAACCTAAGTGTAATAAAAGCTTCCCAACTAGTGGCAACTCAACTCCTCTACAACTTTCAGTTCCCTCAGAGCAGTCTGGTTAGTGTTCTCTCCTGGCTGTCTCCACACGAACCATCAGGTCCATGTAGAAAGTCTCATCCAACGCTTTTGTCATTCACGGGGATATGTTCAAACTTCCTTTAGTGACAACCTAATTAATCAAAGTCCACAAACAGAGCTAAGAGGAGTCGTGGTGGCATAAGAAGCTCTACCAGGAGAATATCGTGATTTCCTCTATTTGGAAGCAGCTGGATTTCACTTCCAGCACATCCAGCAAATCGACTTGTTTTAGGGCAATATCGTGGTTTGAATTGAACTACACAATTTTAAGACTGCACAATGATAAATAATACTTGAGAGTACCCACTCCAGCTCAAAGACGACGCTCATGGGAGTAAGGATTACTCTTCCTGAGTAAGAATCCAAATTTGATGATATGAGAGAAAGACAAGGACTGAACAGCATTGTTGAGGAGTACTCTCCTGCTGGTGACCAGGTTAGGAAGCTTTTGGAGAGGCTCAAGAAAAGACAAAGAAAGTGGTGTCAAAGACCCTACAGTAATACAGAGAAAACTCCAACAATCACACAGCCTCTTATGAGCCACCCCATGCGACAATGGGAAAAAGGTACATTTTAAAAGGGGAAAACCTGCGGCAGAACCAGGCTCAGGGAGGAGCAGCAATCTGTCGGAACCAGTGTTAGGCGAGGAGAGAGAGGCATGTTAGCTATTCTGAGTCACCTTCACAATACATGCCTCAAATAGGAGTAGACAGTGATGCTTTCTGTTTTTTCTGTTCCCAAAATGCCATCCTCATCTTCTTCTGAACAGAGGCTGTATAAATAAAATAAAACTGAATTGAATTAAAGTGATTAAATTGCTGCAGAAAGCTCACTCTGCTCTGGATGTAACTGGTTGCATTACATTCTTTAATTTGTCCAGCACAGACAGAAGCCAAAAGGGACGCAAGCAGACGTGCCCACCATCTCCTAAATCACTGCCTGCAGTTTGTCCTAGTGGGCAGTGGTCTATCTGATATAGTTGTGACTTGTACAGGAGATTTCAAGTGAACTGTTTTGTCTCTAAACCTATGAAGCTCTCACACAATCAGTATAAGTCTATCAATAATCTACAGTGGAATATGTGGTGGGTCACAGGATTTCCATGTTTTTGTTTACATTGCAGCAATGGATGACTTTCATTGACTTGAATGCTGATTTTTAGTCAAGATGCCTTTGAATTTTGTGTGATAGCACTGAAAATATCCAGTAATTTCTCATTAAACCTCCTTTCACCTCCACTGAGTGACTTCTTCTTAATTGGAATGTGAAATTAACATATTGTCATGAAATAGCTGAAGGGATTCAAAAAAAAAGAGAAGAGAAACAGTGATACGAATGACGCATACTGCCATCAATCAATGGGCAGCGTAATGACAGAACAGAAGCATGCTCAGGGATATTTTTAACCTCTATTTATATTGCTTTTAGTGCCTTGTTATTTCAGAGCTAAACTCTGCTACAACCTAGCATCATTACACAGATTCTCAGCTGGGAGCACAACAACAATCTTTGACTCAACATTAATTCACAAGAATTAAAGTTGTGTTTACGTGTCAGACTAAAGGGCAAATTCATCACAATAAAAGGAATGAAAGGCACAGTAGCATTTGCCCTCTCTATACACTTGGGTATCTCTCAGTGCCAACACTCGGTGCTAGCTGGACAACCCTCTCTATAACCAACCCTTTCTCTCATGTTGTGATGTTGTGGTGTAATAAGACAGGACCTGTAACTATTTGGAAGCAACATTATCATTCACCAGCAGCATTTTCCCCTCAGTCATTCAAATGTCGTAAACTAACATACCATTTTTTTGCTTTCTGGACTTGAAGATAATCCTCCTACAGTGTCGTATATCAGATAGCTAATTATGTTAAATTATTTTGAGGTCATATTTTTTATGAAGCTTTGGAAATTTACTTGTATTTTGTTGCTTTTCCTTTTGAATACCACAAAAGAAACCAGGGAAAAAAATGTTGAGAGGTGCATCCGTTGGTATAAATATCTTCAAGGCTGCTAATGTTACCGAAACAGATTCATATTCTTCTACTTGCAATCGTCCCCACTCCCCCATCCCACAATACCCTGTGCTATACACACTCGACACACACTGCCTCTCCTTCAAACACACATACACACACAAACAGGTAGAAAGGTGAGGAAAAAGAAAAAGGAAGCTGCGAAGAAGAAAAGGGTTCAGTGATAACAAATTAGTGGAGTTTGCTCTGTGGCAGAACACTGGTTCCCTCTGATTATCTCTAATTAACCTCTGTGGAATTGAAGCACCAAGCACAGAGGGATTAGCACACAGAGGCACGTATGATCTTTGGGGGGTACTGAATGCATGTGTGTGAACCTAAGCATGGGGAGGAAAAAAAGAGAACGATATACAGAAAGAGGCAGAGAGGGAGAAGGAGAGAAAGACAGACAGAGAGAGTCTGTGGGCTCAGACAAAAGTTACCTTTCTTTAAGTGACACACTCCGAAGTCCAGACTTTACCTGATTCAGGTAAATCTCTGAGATTTCTTCCCTTTCTCACCCACACTGCACACCCACACACATCTGCCCCATCAATGACATGAGTTATGTTTTTCCTGGGAGCCATCGCTCTATACGAGTTCTTCAAAAATATCTGATATAACTGAAATACACTTTTTTGTTTTGTTACTTTGTTAACTTTGTTACTTATTAGTACACTGCATTCAGCACTTTTGTTTATTGCCTTCATATATGATGTGGACATCTGCAAAGGAGGGTTAGTGGATAAACTGGACGACGGATGTAAAAGATGGAGCTGGCAAGGAGCAGGAAAAGAAAAATGGTAAATGGTAAATGGCCTGTATTTATATAGCGCTTTACTAGTCCCTAAGGACCCCAAAGCACTTTACATATCCAGTCATCCACCCATTCACACACACATTCACACACACACTGAAAAGAAGAAGAACTCAGAGGAGATTTATTGATGTAGTGAAGGAGGACATGAGGAGGGTTGGTGTGACAGAGGAGGGTGCTAGGGATAGGATGACATGAAGGCAAATGATCTGCTGTGGTGACCCCTGGAGAGAGCGGCCGAAAAATGAAAAAAAAAAAGCTGCATTTCCCGAAGACTGTCCCCAGCCTAGTCATGACTTCAGTCCTAATTCTAACCTCAAGCTTAACCTAAAATGAACACTTAGATGACAGCATGCCTGACACTTGTCCACACTGTGTACCTCAGTTCAACATGTTGTCTCCAATTTGCAAGTGAGAGCCAAAAGTTCACAATGTGTGAACATTCACTTTGTGTCCCAACAATTTCATGTAGACACACTGATGTATATAAACATAACACAAAAAGTGAGGAAATATGTGTTTGGTCAATTATTTCTTGGTGATAATGACGTTATTACCAAGAAATAATCGACCAATGAATCTCATGCCATTGGAAATCCTGTTTAGTTCCCCTTAAATGGTCCACATTTGCTGCTTCAAGAATGGGATGTCATCCCACAGCAGTATCATCCCACAGCATGAGGAGGAGGTGCTAGGTTGTTCTATGGTTCTTCCACGTGCTACTCGGGCCACTGTTTGTTAAATGTATTAAATTACCAATATGTCTTGCTTCTTCAGACTCCAATCATTCAATCCATTAAATGACACCAAGCAACCCACATACTCAACTCTGCTGCTCAACCCACAAATGTGTTTTACTTACAAATGTGGCATAAATGGTGCCACAAACAGGCTTTCCAACGTTTAAGATTTATTGCCAAGAAACAGTATCACAACAAAGAAATAATTAACCAAATACAAAATTCCTTACTTTTTGTGCTAAGTTTATATATGAAGTGTGAAACGGAGCAAGAAAGAGAGGAAGAGAAATAGGCTTTAGCTAAAGAGAAAAGACTTGCCACTTCACTAAAGCATTAACATTCTCATAACTAAAAAATGTCTCTAATTAATAAATGCTTCAGGTGCCAAGGCAATTAGTGCCAAGGCAATTCACATGTAAAATTAAAGCGAGGTTGAGTGAGTCAAAACTAAGTTAATGTCTAAGGGCCACACACATTTAATGCGTTAAATATTATCAGCTTTTCGGTGTGGCATAAATTCTGATTTCCAAGGAAGATTAGAATTTAAATAATGTGTTCAATAGCATGGCATGAAAAAAAGAACGATACTTCATCTCCGGATGGTGCTTTTAGAGCTCTGAATGGCCTGCCCTGATTTCACTCAGGAACAATCTATTATCTCACAAAGATACAGTCCTGGTCTCGCTAATGGTGCCAATTGATGCACAAAACTCTGCTGGGTTCAGTTTTGTGATGTCATGTCAGTGTCACACAGCACAGCGAGCTTAACGTTATTTGACTATGTGACAAATCCATTGAAAGACTGTATTTCAGCATAAAAAGATTTGTACATTTGTACAAGCTAGGTTAGAGGTTTGAGGGTATTTACAGCTACATTTTACAATTATGTTATTTTTTCTCATTTGACCTCACAGATTTTTCTCATAAATTCAACAAAGCAGTAGAATTAACCTGCAAAAGGCTTTAACTCCCCATAAAACCTCATTTCATTTGTCAAAATTGATATTTAATTCCACTGAATAAGTCAGTGCCACAAAAAATGGCAACTTCTTTTAATTTAAGTAAACCTAGAAAGTGAAAATGTTTCGTTATTGTGTCAGAATAGCAGCGGACTCTTGTGCGTTCTTGTTCTTCTGACTTCCTCAAAGTATTGTTCTACTTCTTTTCACCAACATGGCATGCCCACTAACAACACCCATTTGTTTCCAGGGTTAACTGACCTGTATTGTCTGTGAAACTTTTCAGATACTGATTCCAAATGTACATAAATTTCTGTTCTCCCACGTGAAGAAAAATCAACACCAAAGCGCATTAATGTAGACGCAAACCAGTTAGTAAAATTAACAAAATATGGTGTGAATCATGGTGGTGCATCAATTCTTTGAATACATTTTTTATATTATGTTGTCTTTCTCTTGCACACCACACATATTTCTCCTTGGACTGACCGTTTTCTCCATAAAACATTTATCCCAGCAGGTTTTTCCAGGTTCACAAATTGCTGTAACTCTTCCAGTTCTATAAATATGTTGCATTACTCATACTTATGACTTACACCGGTGGGCTCAGCAGATTTCGACAAGTAGAAAATCTATTATGTAAGTGATGACTTACACAATGAAATGGTGCTAAGATGTTTTGGAAGTTACAGATAAACTGATATAACCTATTTTAACCACAAAAGAAAAATAACAAATGTATTTTATTAGAGGTTGACAATTATGCTGCTATTTACCCAAAAGTCCTAAAACATTTAAAATGCTCCCAAAGAAAGTAACAATGCACATGTTGTGAACTGGTGTGCACAAGTCAGAAACACTTTTGAAGTAAGGACAAATTATGAAAACCTGTGTGTCTGTGATGTCACGATCAGGCACGTTTTCTTCGGTCCTTCACTGTATTTCAGAAACAGAACATTTAGTCTGCTTGGAATATTTTTTGATTCTCTTTGTTGACTTGTTGTCTGACTTCCTGTTCTATTCATGTGGTCCTTGCAGCATGATGTGAAAAAAAATACTCGTCACAGTTTTTACTGCCGTGGATGCGAGAGATGCTTCGGTACCCACTATGACGTGTCTGCTGCTGTCTGCAGTGTAAACAACTCTAGCGGTGTGACGCAGTAGCAATTGTTGTATTAACGTTTGACAATTTAGCCCAAGTAACTTACAGATGCATTGTTTATCATCTTCTTCTGACTGTTTCAGCTGCAATCCTATCTCTTTAAGAACATTTATATATGGCTAATGTGTTGTCTCAATTATTGTATGGCATTTTAATATTATCAGGAAGCAGCACAAAAAATGTTGGCCTTTGCCAGTGAAATACAGGTTAGCAACATGAGAGGGATCAAAGCTAAGGCAACAAAAGCACTTTGATTAGTGGTTTTTGGTCACTGTCACAGTTAAGAATCAAGTTGGGTCTCATGCTTTGACTAGGGATGGGAATTCCAGTAGTTCAGTTCCTTGGAATTGTTAGTCTGCTTGCCCGACGATTCCACTCATCAGTTCCACTGATGTCAGGACACACTTGCATGTCCTGGTCTATATTTTGGTTCAGAACGTATCCAACATGGTGTAGAGGCAGAAGTTCTCTAAAACATGGTTGTATTTCACAAGAAAAGATGAAGCACATGCAGAGCTTTCATCTTAACAAGGGGGGGAAATAAGCCGATCGATAAGAGAATCAATAAGGAATCAAATGATATTGATACAGATAAATTATAGTGATACTGGAATTGGAATCGCAATCCCTAAATTCTTGTATATTCCCATCTCAAGCTTTGACTTCTTGAAAAATCATGACTTTTTCCTCACGTTGACCATGGGCCGTTGCTCCCTAAACAAGCAAGCACAAACTACATATATACAGACCATCTTTAGTAACCAAACCTACTCATTTACAGAAAAGTCAAAACAAAAGCTTTTATGACAAAACTGCAGAAGAGAAAGATGTGCCTCCCCTACTGCTCAGTTAAAGTTCAAAACAGGTGCTTAGGTGTATGACAGACTGGTGCTGCAAAACTAGCTCACCAACTGATCACTGTGTCGCACTATTACGATGCATGCATCCTCACATATGTAGTAATTGGCAGTCAACATGATAAGTAGGGTGGAACAAAAAAAATGGACCGAAAAAAAGATGATCATGGTGAGCTGTGCAATTAGAAAAAAAAGATCAGATTGGTAAATACAGTTGAGGCATAGAAGGGGGCTTTTAATTGGCTATTATAGCAATGATGCAGTGGGAGGTAGTTAGTCCAAATGAGCGTTTTCTTTTTCTTGTCAGTAACCCAAGAGTGTTTTCAAACATCAGCTCATGAAATCCTAAAGTAGGTGTTTTATGACAACTTTCTGTAATTGTACCATATCTAAGACTCTAAGATATAAAAGTATTCGGAAGAGTTATTGATTATTTGAAGTCACACATTTATACACTTCATTATCAGATGAAATGAGTGAACTGCAATTACAAGACAGGTTGGTGTGAGAGAAGGAGGTCCGGGCTGCAAAAAATTGAGCAAGACAGACATTCTACTTCTATCTCCTCGACAACACTAATTATACTGACCCCCAGCATGCACTCGCACACACACACACACACACACACACACACACACACACACACACACACACACACATAAATACAAGTCTGTGTTTGCCAGATTCCCAGTGCAGAGCATGGTGTGTTTGAACAAGGCAGCCTGTTAAAGTGTCTGATTAGACCCCTGTTTGAACAGAAAAAGACAACGACCTATCAGCACACAGCAGGGACCAGCCAATCATTGCAGTGGCTCATCTGCTGTGGGCCACTGCATCTATCTGGCTCGCACAAAGACGAACAGAAAGAGACTCTGGCTGACACAATGAGAAAGACATCTAGACAGACACACCCACATACCCAGCAGGATGCTGAACGTAATACATTTAGTTGTTCTCACATGGGTACACAAAGAAGCCCCTAAATTACACTGATTCGATTGACAATGACCTTCTCTCTATGTAGCAGGTGCGGGTCATGATAGCAAACAGCCGGCAGGCAAGAAAGTCTCACAATCTTATTCTTTGATAGGAATAAGATACTCCTGTTCATCCCCGACGAATTGTTTTCTTTTTTTTCCCTAATCCCACTGAAACAATATAGGGTAGAAAATCAAACTTGTAAAATAAACCAGAATTTGCTTTCAGTATTTGTCCTTACAGAGCTAAAATAATCATTATCATTTAAAACGGTTGTCAAAAAACTAAGAGCTTGGCCTCTGTCCCAGACCCATATGTTTGTCATCGTGGAGGTAGCAGCAAGAACAGATGAGGCAGTGGCTGTGCCAGTAAAGATGTGACTTACAAATTAATCAACATTCAACTTATATTGAGGACACTGACACAGTTTCTCATTGTCGGGTTGTCTATTTCTACCTACACTAGATCTGGATTACATAAGTACTCAAAATAAGACAATGACATTCATCTGTGTTTGATTATGCCCACTTTCCCCCCTCTGTTTGTCTAAAAATCCATAAAAAGACCGTAAAGAGACAAATCCTGCTTTAGCTGCAGTGACAGCATGAAGAACGCTGTTGTTCTTTTCCTCAGGTTGATTTCTGAACAAGCAATTGTGGCATTATGTTTCCTAAAAAAGAAAAAATGCTCATACACATTTGGTAGTTTTTCAGAGATTGATCTTAGGGGACAGGGTTGGACATGCAGTGACATGATGCATTGCAAAAGACTTGTTTCCTGAGGCTGCTTGATGTATACGGTTTCTAAATAGTTCCCTGTTGTATGCATAAGCACTTGCAGTAAGAGCCTAGATGTGGGGGTTGGAAAGAGTTCTCCCTGTCTGCCTCTGCTATCTCCGACTGTCGCCTAAACCAGCAGCAAAGTCTCTGAGGCTACTTAAACTCTCAGACAGTCTGTCTGTGTCAGCAGGCACTGCTCCCCGCTCAGCAATGACCCTTCACATTAAGTCTTTCCTAGAACGACCCTTTCTTAACCTCTCACCATGCACTCATACCTTCGTTTCCCCCTCAAAATTGCACAAATCCATGCTCAAGTCACCGGCCTGTCCTCACTGCTCTTTCTCTATCCGTCACAAAGTCGCCCCACCTTTCTCCGTCCTCCCCAACCCCATTGTAACAACCTTCACTGTTCACATAATTGGGTGTCATTTGGCTACGATGTATTCCTTTCTTAGACCCTTTTTCTGTCTATAAAAAAACCTCACTCAGTTATTCAGTTTGTATAACTGTGAGTATAATTGTGTCACCATTTAAATGATAAGGTCAGAGCAATTTTTTTCTCAGTCATTTTTCTTTGTCTTTAAGGTAGGCAAATGATCATCATTAGCTCTTTGGGGTTGCAGGGGTGGATGACTGAGCTAAGGACTGACTGATCTCTTTGTTTTGCCCATCTAACAAACCGGCTTTGGATGCAGGAGGAGGGATGATGTGTTGAGGACAAGTGCTGCCTAATAACAGAATGATTGACTATCATGGGAAAAATAATAACCACGCTTTATCCCAGTCCCACATTTACAGGTCGTTTCAAACTTTATCTTATGGGACTAATAGACAACGGGCAATGGAGGGGTACTAATTTGATTGAATAATGAGCATAATTATGTTTTAATAAGGAAACTGCGCACGTACAGTTGGTGAATGATTGCAGTGCCTTCTCTTTGGTTATGCACATATATTAGCCATTGCCTTTAGAACCAGACATTTTGACAAGCACCTCTTGAAGAATTTGTCCTAACAAAAGCCCACTTATCATGAGTGCATGCCTAAGTTTGACCTCGAGTGGAGCAGAGTGCTGCTGGGAGAGCGAGACATACAAAGTAACAAGCAAGAATTCTCTTCACAAGACTTTGAGGTGGACTGCATTTTCACTGTTTCTCACACACAAAACTTTCTTAAATGTTCGTCTTCTAAGCGCAGCTACTTCCTCTGAGTGCTGTTCCCCTAAATAACAGAACATATATCTATGCTTTGGTGGTATTTACCATGGCCTCTCACCCACTGACAGCTGGGATAGGCTCCAGCCCTCCCATGACCCTGAAATGGTGTCTAAGAAAATTGATGGATGGATAGCTGATTTTTCTAGCCCTAGCATTGTCACTTCAGTGAGGTTTTTGATTTATATGTGGAAATTTTCATCAAGAAGAAGCTACAAAACTGCTTCCAGGCAATGATATCTCTGCCAAAGAAAAGACATCAGCTGACAGTATGTTAAGCTGGATAAGCTGTGTGACTGGGCTGTTCTTGGTTTTGTAATCAAAGATCAGACCTTTAAGATGACCATCTGCCGCTACAACCTACACCAACAAACCACCAATAGGAATCCAGCAAGAAATATTGGATAAATCAAGATGACAGGAACAAACTCACTTAAAAACCAAAATGTTTGCGGGTCCAACAAAGATGAAAATCTAATTTAGTTGTGGCAGCAGAAGCTTTGTTTTAGTGGGTTCCCGCGACAGTAATGTCGGCTGTGTGACTCATCACGTCTATTTCAGATATTAACAATCTCCCGTTGACTAACCTGTGCACTGAAAAATGAAGCAAAAAGTGAACCTAGTGCATTGCCATGTGTTGCTTACAGACCCAGAGAGTCAGCATGTGACAACTTGAGAGTGAGATTGAAAATCTCACATACTGTGGGTTTGTTTAAGAAATAACACTTGGTAATCTGAAAGGCTTAACCTGTCTTAATATACTTAGTAAGAAGTATATATTTCATCCATTTAGTTGTGGTTTCACCTTACAATTACGTGAGTGCATGACACAGCTCTGCAGAAAATACCTACTCCTTGTACTGATGACCTAGAGAGGCTGCGATCATTTGGGATTGCTTGGTTTGTAAACTTTGAGCATCAGACCTCAGAGTTTTGCCACTTTGGGGTAGCTGGTAACCTCTGTCGCCTTTGAATGAACGCAGAAAAATGAACGGACAGATTCTTTTATTACCTCTTTGTATACGGTCTGTATATAACCTGCTGCAGTGTCTTGATCTTGATGTGGCCTTCCTCTCTCTTCCTCTCATATCCTCTCTCTGTCATCCACCGCAAAAATACCTGGTAAATGTCGGCATTTTTATGAGTTTTTCCATTTGGCTTTATATGACTTTGTGGATCCATATTTCAGTGAAAATGTGGTCTTCTCATCTCTCCAATTGCTACCACAGCTCATTTTTCTTTTTTCCAGACTAACAATCTGGACTACCTTATAAAGTATTACATTTTTCTATCATGTACGTATATATACACGCTGGTAGATGCTCATATTAACAATGACCAGCGTTTCAAATAATGAGGTCAGCATAGGTACAGGGTGATCCCTAACAGAAGTTCATGCTTCAGGCTGCTCTAAAGGCTCAGTTTTCCATGTTTTTGTCCAGCCTTAATAATGTCATAGAGATGGGATATCCCTAATATAGTCATCTCAGGTGCACAGCTCTGTAGCAGCGCTACACACCTGCTGTTCAGATCTTTTGTTTCCCAGCTGCAAGCAAGAAGGAGGGAAAAGAAAAAGGGAGATAAAATGACCAAGACTCAGTATAAAATAAGTGAGGATTATTTTAAAATGTGAAGCATGCAAAATGAGCACAATATGTCTCCTATCATGTAAATGGTCTGTAAATGTGAATCATCCAAAAATGTTTTAATACTAGAAATAAACCATGTTTTAGTTTTAGTTTGATCTCATTTAAGAACAACACTTTTTGACAGACAAAGACTAACTTCTAAAGTCTGGATTGCACTCTGGAAGGTTTTATACCTGTAATTTTGGTTCAGTTTAGATCCAAATACTTGTTTCCCTTACAGACAGAGCTTTCGGTATCTGTGTAGGCAAAAGAAAACTTTGCATACGACCAAAATTCCTCCAGAAAAACTGTAATTTGACACATTAGACAAATCGTACTGTTGATTTGGGTCATATATGAATAGTGTCACTGGGATTACAATACAACAAACAATGAAAGGCTGCTCATCCATCTGAACTCATGAAGAAAACAAAGGGATATGTGCACTGTGAGTGTGATCTTTATGCTTGCCCCTCAATCACCACCAGCCACAAGCGAACAGAGGATGATATTGTGTGCAAGCCGCAGCTGCACCAAGGAAGGCTGCTTGCATTCTGTATTTCTCCTTCATCAGTAAGAACCAGAAGTCGATACTATTTCCCACAGACACTGAACGCACTCCGCTTTCTCTGAATCTCTTTTACCCACAGCACATACCCCACCCATGCTTCTCCCTACACTAAATCTCCTATATTCTCGTCCTCCATCCTCCCGTCTTCCAATACCCTGCACATGCCCTTTTTCTTTCCCTCCCTGTGGTCATCTAAAATGCCTATGCTGAGCATTTGGAAGCATCTCTATATTTACTCCATCTCCACCCTGCTTCCACCCCGGCAGTCAGTGCTATGCGTCTTTCATCCTAGGGGCTGAATGACCTATATTCTCAGTCTGGCCCCGTGCAGCCATAGTTCACCACCGCTCTACTCTGTCCTGCTGATCTCGCATTGGCCCCGAGCAGCAGCTGTGGGTGTGGCAGCCAGGCTCAATTGGAATGGGTTTTGCAAGCACAGACTCCCATTCAGAGCAATCTATCTTGGCTGTCTTGGACACACTGAATTTCAAAAGTAAAATGACAAAACTAAATCACACTGCACTGAGAACAAGACAGAGATGGAGGAACAGGCCCATACCAGTGGCATAATAAGCATTTCAACATACAAGTGTTTGGGAAGAGTTGCTCTATTAAACACAGCTGAATATAGGTCAAAGCACACTCTTATAGCGCATAACCCAGTTTACTAGTTTTTTTCCACAGCACCATTATTGCATGCTCAAATGTGAGTCAACTAATTATCACTTGTTATAAAATTTCCATTGATTATTAATACACATGCAAACTAGATCAAACATAAGCACAAAGATGCTTCTGTAATGAAGTTAATTTGCTCGTAAAGAATGCATTCATCACTTGCTGCTTATTGTCCTTGACATATGAATGTTTTTTTGTTTTATTTCTTTTTTTTAAAGCAGTGAATATACAATCATATTCACACTTATCCAGGTCAGTATATAGTGGGATGAATATTCATAACTGCTGCCTTCAAAAGACCTAATCGCTGTTATAGCACTATTAAAATCACTGTGATAACTATTTCTTTTGAAAAGCACCTGAAAACTTAAAAATATAACACAAAACAAAATGGTACCCACACCCACATCTCTCACAAAGGAAGTTGTATAAAGCTAGTGACTTTAGGACAAGTACAACAAACGTAATATTTGTGTTACTAAATCAAACTCTGCTTGTTTTTTTAATGACAAGACCAAAGCCTTGCAATAGACTCTGCCAAATGTGGTTGAAAGTACTGATGCACACACAAGCACACACACACACTGTTTATCCATATGCTAACCGTGTTTAACCATTTGCTGTTGATCCACAAAAGCTGATTAGAAGGTTTCTCTTTCTAACAGATGTCACCACACTGGTTGGCTTAAATTCATGTCACCAGTGAGTCACTGCTCATGTCCATCCATCCATCCAGCTTTTCAATGAAGTTATTTTGGAAAGTGGGCACTGAATAGCACACCAACTGCAGTCTCCATTTGTTGAGAGTATGAAAAGCTATTGATCTTCTCAAGTTGGAAAGAAAAATATATTTTGTTAAGAATCAATGCCCACACTCACTTCCCCATACAAAGTACAGTAAATGCCAATGAGGAAAAAAAATCATCAGATGATCCTTTCCCCTGGGTATGATTTGTGTTGCTAATATAGCTGCCCTCTGCAGCAGAGCTGCTGAGTCACAGTTGTTCCCATACCCTGGGAAAGTGACCTCTCTTTGGGCCGGAGACAGGTGCCTGCCCTTTCCCCTAATGTCAAGACCCCCAACCTGAATGTCAAATACTCACAAGACATACACACACATGAATATAAACACACAAGTCAGCTTCCGGGTTATTAGGTCACTCTGAAATGCACAGGCCAAGCTGTCATATCAGCCATTATTAACAGCCCAGGCGTCTGGGAGATTTATTTAGCGTGGTGTGGGCGAGGTAAGTCTCTACTGCAAGCTGGTAGACTTGGGTAATATGGGGTCTAATAATATGCCTCTGACTACAGCAGGGCTCTGCTCAGTTTAGGCTGAGAGCTAACAATGAGATACTAGTCTAACTTTCCCAATCAGGATGTCACATTTCATTAATGGCCAGACAGGGTTAGCATGCCAAGTTCATGCACAAGACAGCGGAAAGGTATTAGCCTAGGTGGCTTAAGTTTTCTGCATGGACAGATGCTTCTAAGTAGGGAGAAACCAGCCAAGAATAGATGGGAAAATGATCTAATTCACATGAATATTTTCCAGTTTGGTTTTTCACTCATCTAGACATTTTGCTCCTCCTCCTGTAGGTTGGAAGCAAGGTTGCTTTTGCACTTCATAATGACACGTGGCATTCTAAATATTGACAGTTAACCTTATAAAAAGAAAAGTTTCAATTCTCCAAAACCAAAGATCAGTTTATGGCTCAGTTTAGTTCTTTAGAGGAGATGAGTGACGAAAACCAGCAAAATGTTATTTTTAGCGATATGCCTTATCAAATAATTATGACTGGTGCATGAACTTGAACAATCTTTAAACATTATAGCTTTCACCATACAGGAAGACAAAAGAAGAGCCATTTTAAGCCATTCCCATATATCCACTGCAGCCCTGAAATTTTATGAGAGCAGAAATGTCCAGAAAATAAAGGACTACTACAGGGAGTGCAGAATTATTAGGCAAGTTGTATTTTTGAGGAATAATTTTATTATTGAACAACAACCATGTTCTCAATGAACCCAAAAAACTCGTTAATATCAAAGCTGAATGTTTTTGGAAGTAGTTTTTAGTTTGTTTTTAGTTTGAGCTATTTTAGGGGGATATCTGTGTGTGCAGGTGACTATTACTGTGCATAATTATTAGGCAACTTAACAAAAAACAAATATATACCCATTTCAATTATTTATTTTTACCAGTGAAACCAATATAACATCTCCACATTCACAAATATATATTTCTGACATTCAAAAACAAAACAAAAACAAATCAGCGACCAATATAGCCACCTTTCTTTGCAAGGACACTCAAAAGCCTGCCATCCATGGATTCTGTCAGTGTTTTGATCTGTTCACTATCAACATTGCGTGCAGCAGAAACCACAGCCTCCCAGACACTGTTCAGAGAGGTGTACTGTTTTCCCTCCTTGTAAATCTCACATTTGATGATGGACCACAGGTTCTCAATGGGGTTCAGATCAGGTGAACAAGGTGGCCATGTCATTAGTTTTTCTTCTTTTATACCCTTTCTTGCCAGCCACGCTGTGGAGTACTTGGACGCGTGTGATGGAGCATTGTCCTGCATGAAAATCATGTTTTTCTTGAAGGATGCAGACTTCTTCCTGTACCACTGCTTGAAGAAGGTGTCTTCCAGAAACTGGCAGTAGGACTGGGAGTTGAGCTTGACTCCATCCTCAACCCGAAAAGGCCCCACAAGCTCATCTTTGATGATACCAGCCCAAACCAGTACTCCACCTCCACCTTGCTGGCGTCTGAGTTGGACTGGAGCTCTCTGGCCTTTACCAATCCAGCCACGGGCCCATCCATCTGGCCCATCAAGACTCACTCTCATGTCATCAGTCCATAAAACCTTAGAAAAATCTGTCTTGAGATATTTCTTGGCCCAGTCTTGACGTTTCAGCTTGTGTGTCTTGTTCAGTGGTGGTCGTCTTTCAGCCTTTCTTACCTTGGCCATGTCTCTGAGTATTGCACACCTTGTGCTTTTGGGCACTCCAGTGATGTTGCAGCTCTGAAATATGGCCAAACTGGTTGCAAGTGGCATCTTGGCAGCTGCACGCTTGACTTTTCTCAGTTCATGGGCAGTTATTTTGCGCCTTGGTTTTTCCACACGCTTCTTGCGACCCTGTTGACTATTTTGAATGAAACGCTTGATTGTTCGATGATCACGCTTCAGAAGCTTTGCAATTTTGAGACTGCTGCATCCCTCTGCAAGATATCTCACTATTTTTTACTTTTCTGAGCCTGTCAAGTCCTTCTTTTGACCCATTTTGCCAAAGGAAAGGACGTTGCCTAATAATTATGCACACCTGATATAGGGTGTTGATGTCATTAGACCACACCCCTTCTCATTACAGAGTTGCACATCACCTAATATGCTTAATTGGTAGTAGGCTTTCGAGCCTATACAGCTTGGAGTAAGACAACATGCATGAAGAGGATGATGTGGACAAAATACTCATTTGCCTAATAATTCTGCACTCTGTGGAGCAGGGAAATTATTTTACTGCTATTGTTAAATAATTGTCATCATTACCATTGCATTAATAATATAATCTGCAGTTTATATTGCATTCAGGGGTTGAACAGTGTGTGTCTTTCAGAAAGGCTAAAAGTAACAGGACAGGAAACAGGCTTGGAGAGTTTTGCAGAAGTGAAAGTTATTTTGAGCAGCAGGCTAAGACGAGGCTTTAACAATGTAACAGATAGCTTTAAGAAGGCCTTAAGCAGTTATGACTATTTTATACACAATGCATATCTGTGCTTATTAAAGAGTTGGAGCTCGGTCAATTAATTGGGGGTCGGAAGCTTTGTTCGGCGCGATGTCCGGACAATCTATTGTGCAAGTGACTTGGAGCCATAGAAGGAATTGCAATACATGCTTACAAAACACTTATATATCAGATCATTTTATATTAAGGTTTTAGTAGAGGTTCTTGGTTAAAACATTTATTTAGTAGAAGACATACACATAGTCTCAGTGAGCCTCTGGTCTGGTAAAAGGTCAGAAGTGCAACAGGTGAATTGAGAAAGAGCATGTGGGGTCAACACACACACACACATGAGTTAAATTTATTTAGAGGAGAGATTAGTCATGTCTGGTTGTAACTGCAAAAGTGTCTCGGTAAAAGAGGAACCGTCCTTGTTGTCTCGGCAAGAAAGAGGAACAATTTACTTTAAGACAAGAACGGAAAGTACCAGCCATGAAAATAGAAGATGATCTTCTGGGTTAAAAGCCATTGTGGTGTTGATCTGATCTATGTATAAAATGTATCTGTGACGCATGAAGGGGCGTCAGTAAATCAAACCCTGATGCTATAAAATATCTGTTCATGCTTTGATTAAGTTGGAGATCACTTGCTGTCGGCGTACAGAGTATCTTCCCACACGTGTGTTCATTAAAATCATTGTTTGACCAAGACCTTCTGGACCATGGGTGGTTTGTACTCTCCTTCCTCAATTTTGAACCTTAACAACTCCCTGTAGAGTCTGTGTATTTTCTGATTGCACCACTTTGCACGGATTTTATAAAAGCACGTACAGTGAATTCAGAGCTAGAGAAAGGCTGTTCTGTGTCTTGATCCCTGCTCTCTTTACTCAGGCACTACCCTCGCCCAAGCCAAAGGGAATATTTCCAGCAGCAAAACTGACACGGATACTTTACTACTGTCTTTAAATGTGACAGAGGACAAGTTTGGAACAGAGTCCAGTTCCTTAAAATCAAAAAATTATTTTATTTTAATTCCCTGTAAGTGACACTGAGACAGTGTCAGCAACCTTTGATCACTCCAGTACTAATTCTGATATTATCCTTCAGTTTCTTCTTTACCTCATTAAACATCATTTGGCTTCACTTCAGAGCAGTTTTGCTATAACTAAAGCTATTCTGCTACCAGCACTGAAATCATATTGTACAAGTGAATGTGTTATTGCAGGTGATGTGTCTGAGTGTATAATGAGTGACTCACCAGGGACAACTTTGTCTGTGATGTAGCTGCCAGCCAGCTAGTTGGATGACTGATCAGCTGTTTCTGAATTGGGAACAAGAGGCTATCAGAGATTTTAGCTCCACGGCTACAGGCAGATGGTGTTGTGTATGCGCACACAGAGTGAAATACACACAGGATGTACAGTTCAAGAGACTGTAAAGCACATGCACAAGCATTCACACAAGCAAACACAACGAGACACACCGCTATCTCATCCCACACTTAAAAAGATCCAGGAACACAACATCTCTCTCAAGAGGCAGCAGCTCCAACATGACTAATTAAACACACACACAAAGACAGAGCCCTCTTGGACATTGTAAATTGCCGTGGCAATAATTGCATTAGTGCAGTAAGTAAATTAAATGGCTGTATGCTTGCAGGCTCTGCAGCAGGATGGAGCGGTGGCCTCTGCTCTGCTGTTGGCACCCTTTATGGACCCTGTTGCACTGTCAGCTGTTCCATGTCATACACCATTACCTGCAACCACCCACCATTTCACACACATGCACTTGCATGCGCACAAAGACCTTCATGGTTTCTTTCTAGTTAGCTGTAAATTTTCTAAACTGTGTCAAGATGTAGTTCAATAGCACATGCATTATTTACAGCTCTTTGCCAGCTCGCCCTTGTTATTTCTTCTGTAGCTACATGCAGCATAAAAGACAACACCTGAGAATACTAAGTGGGCAGCGATGCATACACAGTACAGATGGATAACAAACTTGCCTTCTTGTCATCATATGCATAAACACGCACATTCAGACATGCCCTGCAGTGTAGGTAGTACTGGGGATTTATGCTTGCGCAGAAAATCTACACCACAGCTACGTCGTAACTGTAAACCCCTCTGAAACCCTACCCTGTAACCTACAGAATAACCTGACATGTACCTCCAGAGAAATGTAACCACACATCTGGTCAACACAGCCTTCAACTATTGTGACTGGCCTGATCAGTACTGTTCATTCTTCCTGTGCATTTCCAGCTAATCTTTCTCTTCATTTTTGGAAATGATCAATGAGAGATAAACAATCATCATCTCAGTATAAGGAATAATAATCACGGCAACAAGGTAATTAACGCATAATGGTGTTGAGCACCCATGTAGGTTACGCATAGGCTCTGGAAGACTCCCTGTAGAAGTCTAAATTAGTCCTCTGTTGTAAGTGCTCTGAGTTTTATCTATGTCAGTATCAGGAGTCACATCACGTCAGGGGTGCTTGTGGTCACAAGCTAAGGGGCTTAACTAGCTTGCTGCCTGACCTGTTAAACAGCTGATAAGCCCTCTCAGCACATCACCTGGTGAGCTTTGAGGATGTTACACTCAAAAAAACAGATTCAGGTCCTCCTTTCAAAGAACACATGCAAATTATGTTAGTTGTTCACAAATGCAATTAAAAAATACCAAATTAATTTGATTTTCTTTGTGTAAACCTAAAATTATTCAAAACCAGCAGAGGCTGATTCTGAACACAAAATGAATGAGTTTGTTGGGGCACTGGGGGTAGGAGGAGTACATTTTTGCACTTAAGTATTTGTAAAGTCAAAGAAATAAATTCAAGCCCCTCTTTAAGCTTAAACATTATTTTTAATCTCATTCAACGCAAATGTAGCACTCCAGCGTTACTGCAATTATTATTCGTGTGGTGAACCTAAATTATTTTCTCTCAAAGCAGTCTTTGTCACAAGAACACAAAGTTACTGAGTTACACAACGGTCCGCCTTCTTTGAAAATTTTGCGCTCTTTCAGGATCACCTAAATGAATGCAGCTGCTCTTCGCCTCTCTGTACTTTTTGGATAAAACTACACCTTCAGGTAAGGTAACATATTATTTTTTCATATATCCAATTGTGTATTTCTTTATCAGCTAAATCTATGGCAATGCTATTTATCATATAGAAGCTTGTAACAGTTGTTTTTTGAACTTTTGGTGGTGCTACCATTCTCTTCTCTGCTTGAATACTATTTTTTTTTTACAATATAGCCAGGTCTTTTCAAAAGTGCCTTGTTTTAGAGGAGAAATTGTGTAGCTGCCAACTTTTAAGTCGGAGCGTGTGCTAGCTTATTAGCAGCTAGCCATTGTGCTCAATGAAAGATGATGTCCTATAGCTAACTTCTTTCTTACTGTTTTCTTTTTATAATCTAAAAATATGGTATTCTGTGTTTATTATTATATGCCATTTTCTAGTAGAAAGTATCGTTTTGAGGTGTCTTTAAAAGCACTACATAGTTTACTGAGGGTGCTACCAAAAGCGAACCATGTGGCCGGAAGAGTAACTGCAGGCAGCACAATGCGCACTCCCATGACGTTCAAACCTATTTATTATTATAAAAGATTTCGGCTACGTCCACACTTACACAGGTATTTTTGAAAACGGAGATTTTCCGTTTTCGTTTAAAAAAATAATCCCGTCCACAGGTAAACGCAAAAATGAAGGAAAACGCTGCTAGGAACATGCCAAAGCAACAGGTGGCGATATATTCCTAAACTCAGCTAAAAACAGTTTAGGTCTTGACAAACTTCACTGATGGTTCAAATGTTTAGCAACTTTCAGTGTGTTGATTCAGCAGTCTGTATTTAAACTTCTAGTTTACTATATTTATGTATGTTTTATTTCCAGGTGAATGCAGAGTTCCTGCAGATCACTACAAAACCCCTGCAGGCGAAGTTCTTGGCTCAGCTGGACAATTTAACAGACAAGCTGATGCAAATTTTTCAGGGGAGCAAAGGAGCAAAGGGCCAAAAGATCAAGGATATCATGGCGATCAGTAGTTTGGTCGGTACTAATGATAAACCCATCAATTAAATGCAATCAATCAATTCCATTTTTTTCACCCTTTTTTTCCCACCCTTGCATTAGTATGATGACATCGACATAAAGAGGGAGCATACTCTTAAAAGCCTGGTGATCTACTTTAATGAAGATCCAGACCTACTGTTCAAGGAGTATCTGGTACGCTTATCACACTTTCTTTTCTAGATTCAATTTGAGTTAGGTTCATCGCACACAAAATCCTCATATATTCAAAAGAGACAATATAATTGTGAAATATGTATTATTCTTAATAGTCATTGTTGAAACTTGCACTGGAGAGCACTTTTTAAGGGGACGGTTTCAGCAAAAATTCAATTGTTCATTCTTTTGGTGCTGCCATGTAGGTATCTACTGCCTCTATAAACACAGTAAATGTGGACAAAACATTCATCCATTTTCTGTCAGTGTTTCAATTCAGTTTATTTATATAGCGGTATATCACAACAACAGTCATCTCAAGGCACTTCAGAAAGTAAACACTCCAATGGAGTTCAGTTTATTATGCCAATTAGTAAAAAGTCTTCATTATAAGGAACACAGCAGATTGCATCAAGACACTAACTAGTGTCACTGCCATTACAGCAATCTCCTGGTTTCAGGAATAATGTGCATAAAACAAGCTGTTTCAAAAGGTTCCCAATTGTGATGGAATAAGGGAAATTGATCCAGCCCACACACACACACACACACACACACACACACACACACACACACACTGATAGACACTGGAGGAGCTGCTGCTCTATATCAAGCCCCTCCCAAAGGGAGGTACATAATACCTGAACCCAAACTATTGATAGGAAACAGATTGACGGGTTTTATTTATGTTTGGAGTGTTTATAGAGGCGGTAGAGACCTATGTTTCAGCACAAAATGATACAAAAGCTGAGTTTTGCATAATATGTCCCCTTCCAAGTGACAGAGCCCTTAAACCTGAAACAACCTGTTTTTCAGACCTCCTCCACTGAGGATGAACGGTTGAGGTCCACTGCA
>NC_140596.1:29464667-29472167 GCF_057381915.1 Diplotaxodon limnothrissa
GAAAAATCCATATATTAAATAAACTAATGGGAACACACTAATGCTAACACTAATACCATTATACTCAGTTGAACAGAGGTCATGGCACCAGAGCTGTCATATCCCATTTTGACTCAGGGATCGAGGCTAGAGCCACTGTCGATGCATATGAGCTGGAATGAGATCAAGGCAAGGAAACAGCCACAATTACCGCCACACAGCCTGAGCTGGCCTCCCTCCGAATCATTACAGTACCATCTGATGCAGCTTGAGTACAAACGGTGGATTTTTGTTTGTCAGGATTGCAGTGGTGCAAAGTCAGAAATGACTGATTATATGAGGTTGTCTTTTGAGGTGAAGCAACTTCATTTTTAGTGTGTTGTTTTTTTTCTTCTTTGTATTATTATTATTATTATTATTATTATTCTTTTTAGAAATACTCTATGTCTTCTTTTAAAAATAAGTCGCAAAGTAGCAAGATCAAAGAAAAAGGGCTTCCTCAAGAAGCAGCCACAGTTCAGGAGATAATATTTAGAGGAAGTCATTGCAACATTTTTACTGAAAACTGCATTCTCTCGATGGAATCGGATTTACATCTTTATTCGGGATTGTCTCCTATGGGAAGGTGGTGTAATTTATGCCTTTTGTTACTGGGCTGTCTGCTGCAATTTTGAAGCGAATGCTATTGTGGTGTGACTTTTTCCTGACTGCTGTGCATGAGTCTCTGTGTGTGCGTGCATGTGTGCTTGAAGCATCTGAAGGTGTCTTAATGCCTGCGGCAAACTGGCACACTCAGCAGATGGGACAGAGACTGATCCCCTGTTTGTTGACAGTGCACTCAAATGTGGATGTTTGTGTATGTGTGCACGTGTGTGAAACCTCACATCATAAACCATCTCCGGTAGTGTAGTAAATAAATCATAAACAATTCAGTCAATCCAAAGCAAAGCCCAGTCAGATCTGCGCTCTTCTTTATTTGTGCCTGGGTGTGTGTAAGACAGTAAGAGAAGGGGAATACGCATATATATATATATTCCCCTTCTCTTACTGTCTTACACACACCCAGGCACAAATAAAGAAGAGCGCATTCTCCACTACCCTTGGGGGGCATCTCCCATTTTGACCTCGGGACTTCCAGGTTATACTCGGCACAGATGTTCCTGTACACTATGCCGGCCACTTGGTTATGGCGTTCCATGTATGCCTTGCCTGCTAGCATCTAGCATATATATATATATATATACACTCAACAAAAATATAAACGCAACACCTTTGTTACTGCTCCCATTCCCCATGGGATGGACGTAGAGACCTAAAATTCATTCCAGATACACAATATAACCATCCCTCCCAAACAGTGGTCACAAATCAGTCCAAATGTGTGGTAGTGGGCACATCTGCTATATTGAGATAATCCATCCCACCTCACAGGTGTGCCACATCAGGATGCTGATCTGACATCATGAGTAGTGCACAGGTGTACCTCAGACTGCCCACAACAAAAGGCCACCCTCGAATGTGCAGTTTTGTCTCACAGCAAAATGCCACAGATGCCACAAGCAATGAGGGAGCGTGCAATTGGCATGCTGACAGCAGGAATGTCAACCAGATCTGTCGCCCGTGCATTAAATGTTCCTTTCTCAACCATAAGCCGTCTCCACAGGCGTTTCAGAGAATATGGCAGCACATCCATATATATATATATATATATATATATTAGGGGTGCAACGATATTCGTATCGATATTGAACCGTTCGATACAGTGCTTTCGGTTCGGTACGCATATGTATCGAACAATACAACATTTGTAATTTATTTTATCAACTTTCCTTCTGACGATGCTGTCTGTGTTGAGCGCTCAGTGAATCTGCGTTCGACTACTCCGCCTAGGCTGCACTGTCGAGCGCAGATCCACTGAGCGCTCAACACAGACAGCATAGTCAGAAGGAAGAGCGCAGGGCAAGCTAGCAAGACAGAAGTTAAGCTCCCCTTGCAAGATGGACCTCCCCCACTCTCATTCAGATCTGGCGTTTGGAATTATTTTGGTTTTCATGTGACGTATGACCCTGAAGGTAAGCGAGTCATGGACTAAAGTAAAACAGTATGTTGGATGTGCCACGCAATGCTTAATTACATGGGTGGGAACTAGTGTGTTAGCGCAGTTAGCTCGTTAACGTGTTGGCCGTCTAGCCCCATGCACGGGGCGATCGGCGGTAGCTCGTTAACGGAGATTTGCCGTGTTGTGGCGTTAAGGTCATTTCAACGAGATTAACCTGAAAGCACTAGTGGGAACACAACGAATATGACTGCACATTTACGCCGACATCATCCTAGTGCAAAGACCAAAACAACAAGCATGCTACTAACTTTAGCCGAGTCATTTAGACAGCTGTTAGCACATGATTCTCCTTATGCTGCTGAGAATATAGCCCAGAAGAAGCGGATAGTATAGCTTTTATTTTGGAAAGAGACATTTCTCTGTAATAAACTCTCTTTTCCAAAGATGAGTGATTCCTCAATCAGATACAGGGCTCACAAAATCGCTAGCCCGACGTCCTGGGGCTAGCGATTTTTTTCAGACGGGCTACCCTGCCCGTCGAGCTATTGTAGGAAGGAAAAATATATGTCAATGCTTTTGCATTCTTTCAGAAATGTAGCTGGGTAATTATGGCTACGTTCACACTGCAGGCGAAAGCGCATCAAATCCGATTTTTTGACCCTATGCGACCCATATCCGATCATGCTATGACAGTGTGAACGGCGCAAATCCGATATTTTCAAATCCGATCTGGGTCACTTTCGTATGTGGTACTGAATCCGATACATATCCGATGTTTTAGAAAGCGACTGCTGTTTGAACGGTCAAGTCGCATTAAATCCGCCTTTTACGTCACCGACACAAGACTGAAGCCAATTATCAGCGCCAGAGAAGCGCCCGAGAAGACATCGCGAACGCTTCCTGGCCATCCAGTGTAGATGTCAGTGAAACTGTTGGGAAGACAACGTAAACATTTTATTTGTACTGTATAATCTGCAGATTCTGACAGAAATCTACAGCTATCCTTTGAAGCACCGCTCCTCTCTTAAACGGCAATAAGGATCATTATTAGGTTATTTACATTATTATGTAAATAACAAAATAACTTAAAGCAAAAATTGGGAAACGTGAAGACCGAAGTCTTTATATTAAGGGCCATCAGTCAAACAATACTGTTGCTCTGGGTCTAAACAGAGCGCGTTGTGTGTGACATCTTCTTTTGCGCATGCGGGCCGCTTTGAGCGTTCACACTAGAGAGCGTTTGCTGTCGCATTTTATTTGTAGTGTGAACGAGCAGACAAAAAAATCGGATTTGATCAAAAAATCGGAATTGAGCATTAAGACCTGCAGTGTGAACGTAGCCTTTGTCATTGGCATCGGTGAGCCACTGTCAATATGTGACATATTGAAATCGCGTTTGAATTTGCGCTTGTTTTTTTGCTTTCACTTTGCAATCGTGCGAACTGTGTATAGAGAGCGACAGCACTGATCTGTGAGTGATGATAATTTGTGCACCAATTCCTCTGACATCGTCTTATTAATCGTTAGCTTACTATGCAAACATGACAAGTGAAATCTCCCGCAGCAAGCTTAAACATGTGAGAGGTTGATCGCGCAGAGAATCGCTGAGCTTATGTGAGTCCGTGTGTAAAAGCAGCAGTATATATATTTTAGTTCTGCTGAGCCAAATAAGACAGGTCGGGGTGAAGAAGTGACAGCCAAAGAAAAGCTTACCACAAAACGGAGAAGTTATGACAAATGAGACTATAAGGCAAAAAGAAAGTGCAGCTTTATGGTTTCATGGACAAAAGAATTTCTGTGGCTGCAATATGACGAGCTAAATAACCAGGGCTGCACATAAGTGGTCCGCAGGTGCGCATTCGCTGTCAAAATAAAAAACACGCACAAGGGTTAGGGTTAAATTTAAAAACTGTACTTTTGAGTTAAAATATATATTTATAATTTTAATAAATGACAAATTAAAAAGGCATGAACATTTTTTTTGTATCGAAAAAATATCGAACCGTGACACCAAAGTATCGAACCGAACCGAACCGTGAATTTTGTGTATCGTTGCACCCCTAATTAATATATATATATATATATATATATATATATATATATATATATATATATATATATATATATATATATATATATATATATATATATATATATACACCCAGCACGCCCCTGCGGGCGGTTTATCCTTCAAGCTCGAGTCCTCTACCAGAGGCCTGGGAGCTTGAGGGTCCTGCGCAGTATCTTAGCTGTTCCCAGGACTGCGCTCTTCTGGACAGAGATCTCCGATGTTATTCCCGGGATCTGCTGGAGCCACTCGCCTAGCTTGGGAGTCACCGCACCTAGTGCTCCGATTACCACGGGGACCACCGTTACCTTCACCCTCCACGTCCTCTCGAGCTCTTCTCTGAGCCCTTGGTATTTCTCCAGCTTCTCGTGTTCCTTCTTCCTGATATTGCTGTCATTCGGAACCGCTACATCGATCACTACGGCCGTCTTCTTCTGTTTGTCTACCACCACTATGTCCGGTTGGTTAGCCACCACCATTTTGTCCGTCTGTATCTGGAAGTCCCACAGGATCTTAGCTCGGTCATTCTCCACCACCCTTGGGGGCATCTCCCATTTTGACCTCGGGACTTCCAGGTTATACTCGGCACAGATGTTCCTGTACACTATGCCGGCCACTTGGTTATGGCGTTCCATGTATGCCTTGCCTGCTAGCATCTTGCACCCTGCTGTTATGTGCTGGATTGTCTCTGGGGCATCTTTACACAGCCTGCACCTGGGGTCTTGCCTGGTGTGATAGACCCCAGCCTCTATGGATCTTGTACTCAGAGCTTGTTCTTGTGCTGCCATGATTAGTGCCTCTGTGCTGTCTTTCAGTCCAGCTTTGTCCAGCCACTGGTAGGATTTCTGGATATCAGCCACCTCCTCTATCTGCCGGTGGTACATACCGTGCAGGGGCCTGTCCTTCCATGATGGTTCCTCGTCTCCCTCCTCTTTCTTGGGTTTCTGCTGCCTGAGGTATTCACTGAGCACTCGGTCAGTTGGGGCCATCTTCCCAATGTATTCTTGGATGTTCGTTGTCTCATCCTGGACTGTGGTGCTGACACTCACCAGTCCCCGGCCCCCTTCCTTCCGCTTAGCGTACAGCCTCAGGGTGCTGGACTTGGGGTGAAACCCTCCATGCATGGTAAGGAGCTTTCTTGTCTTTATGTCAGTGGCTTCTATCTCCTCCTTTGGCCAGCCTATTACCCCAGCAGGGTACCTGATCACGGGCAGGGCGTACGTGTTGATGGCCCGGATCTTGTTCTTACCATTCAGCTGACTCCTCAGGACTTGCCTGACCCTCTGCAGGTACTTGGTGGTTGCAGCCTTTCTAGCGGCCTCTTCATGGTTCCCATTTGCCTGCGGGATCCCCAGGTACTTGTAACTGTCCTCTATGTCTGCAATGTTGCCTTCTGGTAGTTCAATCCCCTCAGTTCTGACTACCTTCCCTCTCTTTGTTACCATCCTACTACACTTCTCCAGTCCGAACGACATTCCAATGTCATTGCTGTATAGCCTGGTAGTGTGGATCAGTGAATCGATGTCTCGTTCACTCTTGGCATACAGCTTGATGTCATCCATGTACAGGAGGTGGCTGACAACTGCTCCGTTCCGTAGTCGGTATCCGTAGCCAGTCTTGTTAATGATCTCACTGAGGGGGTTCAGGCCTATGCAGAACAGCAGTGGGGACAGAGCATCTCCTTGGTAGATCCCGCACTTGATGGTGACTTGTGCTATGGGCTTGGAGTTGGCCTCTAGTGTTGTACGCCACATCCCCATTGAGTTCCTGATGAAGGCTCTTAGGGTCCCATTGATCTTGTACAATTCTAGGCATTCCAGTATCCAGCTGTGGGGCATTGAGTCATAGGCCTTCTTGTAATCAATCCAGGCAGTGCACAGGTTGGTCAGTCTGGTCTTGCAGTCTCGGCTGACTGTTCTGTCTACCAGTAGCTGGTGTTTTGCGCCTCTGGTATTCTTGCCAATTCCTTTCTGTGTCCCACTCATGTATTGACCCATGTGCCTGTTCATCTTAGCCGATATGATGCCTGACAGGAGCTTCCATGTAGTACTGAGGCAGGTTATTGGTCGGTAGTTGGAGGGGACCGGTCCCTTCTTGGGGTCCTTGGGGTGCTGTCCAACTCTTCATACTGGAGACCCTTTCTTGGATATCTGCCACTGTGATGGTTACTGGACCCTGTTCAGGGAGGTCGCTGTGGTCTGCCCTCAGATCCACTAGCCACTGAGCATTGCCGTTATGGGTTGCGTCCTTCTCCCATATGCTCTTCCAGTATTGCTCCGTCTCCAGCCTTGGTGGTGCTGTTCTCTTATTATTGTTCCCTTGCCACTGAGAGTACACCTTTGCTGGTTCTGTGGAGAACAGCTGGTTTATTCTCCTGCCTTCTATCTCTCTGGTGTACCTCCTCAAGCGGCTGGCCAAGGCTGTGAGTCTTTGCTTGGCAGTTTCCAAGGCCTCAGGTATGGACAGCTTGCTGTATTTCTTATGCGCCTTCTTTGTCGCACCTTTCTGCAACTCCGTTAGTTGGCTAAACTCCCTCCGTGCTACTTTGATCTTGCCCTCTAGCCTCCTTCTCCATGGAGGGTACTGCCCCTTGTGGCTGTTCAACTTGTAGCCAAGCATCTCACTGATCACTGCTGCCGTATTGTAGATCAGCTTGTTAGTGTCGGTAATCGTGGTTGTAGGTATTGTCCGTAGTGCTGCATTAACATCATCTAGCAGACCTTCTGAGGGTACTTCACGTAATCTTGGTAACCGGCTACGGGGTATCCAGGTTTCAAGCTTGGCCATTATCCTATTTTTCAGGTCAGTTCCTCTCGCACTCAACGATCCTTCTCCTATCGCACTTGGGGCTATGTACCCAATCTCGGGTGGGGGTGATGATATCTCCCCCCTGACCTGGCGTCCTGACTCCTCCTTGCCGTAGCATTTGTGTTGTACCTCGTCAATCTCTAGCTGTGAGAGCAGTCCCTTCTTTCGAATGTTGGAACACTGAGCTACTAGTTGTTTCGCCGTCATTGTGGATGTTGGGTATCGAAGAATCCATAGGTCCGTCATCCTATTCATATATATATATATATATATATATATATATATATATATATATATATCGGCTAAGATGAACAGGCACATGGGTCAATACATGAGCGGGACACAGAAAGGAATTGGCAAGAATACCAGAGGCGCAAAACACCAGCTACTGGTAGACAGAACAATCAGCCGAGACTGCAAGACCAGACTGACCAACCTGTGCACTGCCTGGATTGATTACAAGAAGGCCTATGACTCAATGCCCCACAGCTGGATACTGGAATGCCTAGAATTGTACAAGATCAATGGGACCCTAAGAGCCTTCATCAGGAACTCAATGGGGATGTGGCGTACAACACTAGAGGCC